>NC_069501.1:300950564-301250564 GCF_027579735.1 Bombina bombina | reverse complement strand
AGCAAAATTATTCAAATACCAATCGTGTTATTTGTTTAGAGTCAAACATTGCCCCTATTATACCATATTATTTGTATGCCACTATTCACATCGGGGTGCACAAGCAGATCGCCAGAGGTGGCATTCTGTACACAGGGGTGCGCATACATGTACTGTGTGAGGACACCACTGATAAGCGGGGTGCAGTGGGGACAAGAAAATATCACAATTCTAAATTAGACAGTTCCTTCAGTATTAGGGATTTTTCAAAATGTTATTGACCCTGTGAGAAGCAGACAAGCACAAGAGAAAAAAAGGACCTTTTTCGGGGACAGTCTCAGTTGTTATTAGCCAGTCAGTCTCCAAGTTGTTAGCTGGGTAATAGGGAGTGCAACTGGGCCTGTGCAGTATACTTGTACCGGGCTTTAGGCCAGCTTTTTCCTCCTTTACCCTTTACTGGAATGACTCTCACTTATACTCCAACACACTTGTAGTCACAGATTTGTGCCCATCTCAAGGTTTCTCTTAATAAACAGTAACAGTACCTTATATGTAGCTTGTAGGTTCGTGAGGCAATAGTCTCGTTGAGTTCAGTGACCAAACTGCGCTCACCTCTCTTAGCCGCTGTACTGGCTCCCCTCTCTGATTTCCTTACCAGAGTCCACAAACACGCGGGGGGGATTCCTCTCGGCAAGTGGCTTGTTATGCTGTGTAAAACGCTGTGCGGGTGATCACCTCCGTGTCTCTATCGTCACGGCTCTTACAGGCTAGGTACGGTTCCAAGGCGCTATGTTGGCGTTAAGCTCACGCCCACCTCTAGCGTCGCTTCCGATGATGCTCAGTAGGCCCAGGTGGCGAGCCTCCATACACCTGAGGTATAGGCTGGGTATTGAGCAGGTGAGTCCCAGTGTAGGAACTCTGATATCGGTGGGCCGGCAAAAGAAAGAAATGGCCCCAAGGACTGAATCTGCTGCTTGCTGGTTCTTGCGGTCTGACTCTTTCCCAACAGAGTCGCAACACGCTGCTGTCTCGCGTGTCTCTGCCCCTTCCGGCCTGTCAAGGAAGATGTGCTTTATGATGAAATTAATAAAGAAACTAAACATAGAGTACAAAACTATGAAAAAGAAATTCAATATAGAAAAAAATAAAAAATTTAAAAGAGATTATTTAGAATTTTTAGAAGATTCTAATCAGGAAACAGAACAGGAATTAAACATAGGAGGAGAAAATTAAATAGAAGAAGTATTTTCAAAAACAAAAAGCACCAATACACCTATTAGAATGGAATATCCAGGGAGGAAACAAAGTTTCAGGCAGACCCAAATGCAACAACCGAGACACCATTATAATAATGGATATAGAAATAATAGGTCTTATCAACCACATGATCATAGTAGAAATTCTCAAAATTGGCGTAGGAGAGACTCCAATAATTATAACTATAATCAGCCGCACAGTGGGAATAATGTAAACACAAATAGGGCTCAAAATAGATATATTAATGACCAACCAAAAAAGGGTTATAATAAATCCAAAAATGGGTATAAAAATAAAGCCAGTGTAGAAGATAATAGACCAACAACTTTGACATATGGAAGAGATGATAGAGAGGAACCAGTAAGATCTAAATACTTTACAGACTCATATGGAAATAGTAATAGCCATGAAAGTAACAGAACAGGAAAAAATAAAGATAATTCTCCTTTTTTAGGAAAATCAGGGAAATTAAAAAATCCTCCAATAACAGACAAAGGAAATGTACCAATTATGCATTTTTGGACAAGGCAAAAAAGACCCATAGAGTCAGACAAGGAAAGCGAGGGGGACGAATTGTACGAAGCAAAGAGAAGAAAGTAATGCTAAGAGGAGAAAGTACAAATATATTTAACTTATCAGATAAAAAATTAACTCCAACAGAATTGAGTTTACTTAGAAAAGGTCTCTCTTTCCCCCCTCTGAACACCCCAGTTCATTTGAACTGTATACAGATTTACATAAATGCGTTTGTAAATTAACTCTCGCGTCATTTTGAGAAAATTTAAATCTGAATTCAGATGACTGGCAGTCTCTAACAAACCTAATTTCCTTAGAATCTGATAATAAAGGTGAGAGAAGCTGGGAGACAAGTTTAGATCAATATACTCTAGCTCTTTTAGAAACTTTAGAACTGGAGGGTATACATGGGGTACAAAATACTTTTAAACCAAAATCAGCTTTTTATCCACTTCAGTCTGAAGGAAACCATATTCCAGTATTCCAGAGACTGGTGGAGAAAGAATTGGCAGTATTATGTGAAAAAAACAAAAGTAATACCAAAGAAAAATTTAGCAGACAAAACTTAAATAAATTTGAACTAAAAGCTTTAAAAGACCTGTCTAAGGATAATGGTATTGTCATAAGGGAAGCGGACAAAGGAGGCAGCATAGTGGTCCAAAATAGATCTGACTACTTTTAAGAAGCTGCTTGAATTTTAAATGATAAAGAAACTTATAAAAAAACTATTAAGAGATCCAACACACAAATTTACTAAGATACTGTTAGAACTATTAAATAAAGCCAACATTTTGGGAGCAATAACTATGGAAGAGAAAAAGTTTTTGTTTAATGAAAATTGCAGAATAGCAATTTTTTATTATCTACCTAAGATACACAAGAATCAAAAAGAACCTCCTGGAAGACCAATTATTTCTCGGATAGATTCCATGACATGTAATCTGTTGGGATATGTTGATTCGTTTTTAAAACCTATGGTCTTAACACTAGACTCCTATATTAGGGATACCCTACAAGTATTGAACATTATGGAAAAAGTAGAGTGGAGAGAAGATTATACTTGGTTAACACTAGATGTTACCTCATTATATACAAGTATACCACACAAAGAAGGGATTAATTGATTAAGGGAGTATTGATTATTTTCTTAAAAAAACATGAACACTTGCCAGATTTAAAAAAATGTTTTTTATTGGAGGCTATAGAATTTATCCTCAATAAAAATTATTTTCTGCTTGATAGAGAATATTTTCTACAATTAAGTGGTACGGCAATGGGCACTAAATTTGCCCTCAATTATGCCAACCTCTATATGGGGAGTTGGGAGGACCACTTTATTTGGAATAACAACCCATACAGACACAATATTGTCCTATGGCAGAGATTTATAGATGACATTATTGTCATCTGGAAAGGGGATAATGAAACACTAGAATCATTTATTGGTTATGTCAACCTTAATGATTGTAATTTAAAATTTACTCACAATAGCAATAAATCAAGGATTGAATTCCTTGATTTAACGCTACAATATGAAGGAAATAAAGTAACAACCTCTCTATATATGAAACTAACTGACTCCAATAGCTATCTGCATGCTAGTAGCTGTCATCATAAAAAATGGATAAATAATATACCCTATGGCCAATTTCAAAGAATAAAGAGAAATTGTACCAATTCTATGACCTTTGAGGAAGAGGCTAGGGAATTAGCATTAAAATTTGAGTCTAAAGGATACCCTCTTGATGTAATAGAACAAAGCCTCAAAAAAACTAGACAGCTAGATAGGAAGAACCTCCTCAAAGGTAATCATAGTTACAGACAAAGGAGATCTGTGTATTGCAGTGAATTGCAACCCTAGGCTTTGATCTGTATGTGCCTGTACATACTTCATTTTGTTTGAGGTCTGATCCTGTGAGTAGTTTTTTTTTAAAATACGTGTGCTTGTATTAATAAATTGATTTGCACTATGTAGGAGCTTTTGTGCAGTTTCTATTCCTCTTGTTCATAGATATTTTCTCTACTCCGTGGGATAACGGAGAACACTTCAGATACAGCAGCCGACACCTACATAGAAATCTCATCACTGTGTGGGATCCTAATTTATCCTTTTTTGCTTGCTCGTATATTGTTACATGATAATTGTGAAAATTGAAACAATAGGAACATTGTTTGTGTTATATCAAACAGCACTGTTGTGTATATTGGTTTTTAATGATATATGTGGTTTTTGACATTATATGTAATTTTTAGACTTTAGAGAGCGCAGTTCTATGTTTTTGGAATACTGTTTGTATTGTAATACATATCGGCTAGATTTGGAGTTTTGTCGGTAACGACCCGAAAAACTAACGCCGGCTTTTTTCTGGCCGCACCATAAAAATAACTCTGGTATTGAGAGTCCACGTAAAGGCTGCGTTAGGCTCCAAAAAAGGAGCGTAGAGCATTTTTAACACAGCTTCAACTCTCAATACCAGAGTTGCTTACGCAAGTGGCCAGCCTAAAAAACGTGCTCGTGCACGATTCTCCCATAGGAAACAATGGGGCTGTTTGAGCTGAAAAAAAACCTAACACCTGCAAAAAAGCCGCGTTCAGCTCCTAACGCAGCCCCATTGTTTGCTATGCGGAAACACTTCCTACGTCTGCACCTAACACCCTAACATGTACCCCGAGTCTAAACACCCCTAACCTTACACTTATTAACCCCTAATCTGCCGCCCCAGCTATCGCTGACCCCTGCATATTATTATTAACCCCTAATCTGCCGCTCCGTAAACCGCCGCTACTTACATTATCGATATGTACCCCTAATCTGCTGTCCCTAACACCGCCGACCCCTATATTATATTTATTAACCCCTAATCTGCCCCCCACAACGTCGCCTCCACCTGCCTACACTTATTAACCCCTAATCTGCCGACCGGACCTGAGCGCTACTATAATAAAGTTATTAACCCCTAATCCGCCTCACTAACCCTATAATAAATAGTATTAACCCCTAATCTGCCCTCCCTAACATCGCCGACACCTAACTTCAATTATTAACCCCTAATCTGCCGACTGGAGCTCACCGCTATTCTAATAAATGTATTAACCCCTAAAGCTAAGTCTAACCCTAACACTAACACCCCCCTAAGTTAAATATAATTTACATCTAACGAAATTAATTAACTCTTATTAAATAAATTATTCCTATTTAAAGATAAATACTTACCTGTAAAATAAATCCTAATATAGCTACAATATAAATTATAATTATATTATAGCTATTTTAGGATTTATATTTATTTTACAGGTAACTTTGTATTTATTTTAACCAGGTACAATAGCTATTAAATAGTTAAGAACTATTTAATAGCTAAAATAGTTAAAATAATTACAAAATTACCTGTAAAATAAATCCTAACCTAAGTTACAATTAAACCTAACACTACACTATCAATAAATTAATTAAATAAACTACCTACAATTACCTACAATTAACCTAACACTACACTATCAATAAATTAATTAAATACAATTCCTACAAATAAATACAATTAAATAAACTAGCTAAAGTACAAAAAATAAAAAAGAACTAAGTTACAAAAAATAAAAAAATATTTACAAACATAATAAAAATATTACAACAATTTTAAACTAATTACACCTACTCTAAGCCCCCTAATAAAATAACAAAGCCCCCCAAAATAAAAAATGCCCTACCCTATTCTATATTACTAAAGTTCAAAGCTCTTTTACCTTACCAGCCCTGAACAGGGCCCTTTGTGGGGCATGCCCCAAAGAATTCAGCTCTTTTGCCTGTAAAAAAAAACATACAATACCCCCACCCCAACATTACAACCCACCATCCACATACCCCTAATCTAACCCAAACCCCCCTTAAATAAACCTAAAACTAAGCCCCTGAAGATCTTCCTACCTTATCTTCACCATACCAGGTTCACCGATCCGTCCTGAAGAGCTCCTCCGATGTCCTGATCCAAGCCCAAGCGGGGGGCTGAAGAGGTCCATGATCCGGCTGAAGTCTTCATCCAAGCGGGAGCTGAAGAGGTCCATGATCCGGATGAAGTCTTCATCCAAGCGGGAGCTGAAGAGGTCCATGATCCGGATGAAGTCTTCTATCAACGGCATCTTCAATCTTCTTTCTTCCGGATCTATCTTGCAGACCTCCAACGCGGAACATCCTCTTCTCCCGACGCCTACTAGCCGAATGACGGTTCCTTTAAGGGACGTCATCCAAGATGGTGTCCCTCGAATTCCGATTGGCTGATAGGATTCTATCAGCCAATCGGAATTAAGGTAGGAATATTCTGATTGGCTGATGGAATCAGCCAATCAGAATCAAGTTCAATCCGATTGGCTGATCCATCAGCCAATCAGATTGAGCTTGCATTCTATTGGCTGTTCCGATCAGCCAATAGAATGCGAGCTCAATCTGATTGGCTGATTGGATCCATCAGCCAATCAGATTGAGCTTGCATTCTATTGGCTGTTCCGATCAGCCAATAGAATGCGAGCTCAATCTGATTGGCTGATTGGAGCAGCCAATCGGATTGAACTTGATTCTGATTGGCTGATTCCATCAGCCAATCAGAATATTCCTACCTTAATTCCGATTGGCTGATAGAATCCTATCAGCCAATCGGAATTTGAGGGACGCCATCTTGGATGACGTCCCTTAAAGGAACCGTCATTCGGCTAGTAGGCGTCGGGAGAAGAGGATGTTCCGCGTCGGAGGTCTGCAAGATGGATCCGGAAGAAAGAAGATTGAAGATGCCGTTGATAGAAGACTTCATCCGGATCATGGACCTCTTCAGCTCCCGCTTGGATGAAGACTTCATCCGGATCATGGACCTCTTCAGCTCCCGCTTGGATGAAGACTTCAGCCGGATCATGGACCTCTTCAGCCCCCCGCTTGGGCTTGGATGAGGACATCGGAGGAGCTCTTCAGGACGGATCGGTGAACCTGGCAGGGTGAAGATAAGGTAGGAAGATCTTCAGGGGCTTAGTGTTAGGTTTATTTAAGGGGGGTTTGGGTTAGATTAGGGGTATGTGGGTGGTGGGTTGTAATGTTGGGGGGGGGTATTGTATGTTTTTTTTTACAGGCAAAAGAGCTGAATTCTTTGGGGCATGCCCCGCAAAGGGCCCTGTTCAGAGCTGGTAAGGTAAAAGAGCTTTGAACTTTAGTAATTTAGAATAGGGTAGGGCATTTTTTTATTTTGGGGGGCTTTGTTATTTTATTAGGGGGCTTAGAGTAGGTGTAATTAGTTTAAAATTGTTGTAATATTTTTATTATGTTTGTAAATATTTTTTTATTTTTTGTAACTTAGTTCTTTTTTATTTTTTGTACTTTAGCTAGTTTATTTAATTGTATTTATTTGTAGGAATTGTATTTAATTAATTTATTGATAGTGTAGTGTTAGGTTAATTGTAGGTAATTGTAGGTAGTTTATTTAATTAATTTATTGATAGTGTAGTGTTAGGTTTAATTGTAACTTAGGTTAGGATTTATTTTACAGGTAATTTTGTAATTATTTTAACTAGGTAGCTATTAAATAGTTATTAATTATTTAATAGCTATTGTACCTGGTTAAAATAAATACAAAGTTACCTGTAAAATAAATATAAATCCTAAAATAGCTATAATATAATTATAATTTATATTATAGCTATATTAGGATTTATTTTACAGGTAAGTATTTATCTTTAAATAGGAATAATTTATTTAATAAGAGTTAATTAATTTTGTTAGATGTAAATTATATTTAACTTAGGGGGGTGTTAGTGTTAGGGTTAGACTTAGCTTTAGGGGTTAATACATTTATTAGAATAGCGGTGAGCTCCGGTCGGCAGATTAGGGGTTAATAAGTGTATGCAGGTGGAGGCGATGTTGTGGGGGGCAGATTAGGGGTTAATAAATATAATATAGGGGTCGGCGGTGTTAGGGGCAGCAGATTAGGGGTACATAAGGATAACGTAGGTGGCGGCGCTTTGCGGTCAGCAGATTAGGGGTTAATAAGTGTAGGTAGGTGGAGGCGACGTTGTGGGGGGCAGGTTAGGGGTTAATAAATATAATACAGGGGTCGGCGGTGTTAGGGGCAGCAGATTAGGGGTACATAAGTATAACGTAGGTGGCGGTCGGCAGATTAGGGGTTAAAAAAATTTAATCGAGTTGCGGCGATGTGGGGGGACCTCGGTTTAGGGGTACATAGGTAGTTTATGGGTGTTAGTGTACTTTAGAGCACAGTAGTTAAGAGGTTTATGAACCGGCGTTAGCCCAGAAAGCTCTTAACTACTGACTTTTTTCCTGCGGCTGGAGTTTTGTCGTTAGATGTGTAACGCTCACTTCAGACACGACTCTAAATACCGGAGTTAGAAAGATCCCATTGAAAAGATAGGATACGCAATTTACGTAAGGGGATCTGCGGTATGGAAAAGTCGCGGCTGAAAAGTGAGCGTTAGACCCTATTTTGAGTGACTCCAAATACCGGCGGTAGCCTAAAACCAGCGTTAGGAGCCTCTAACGCTGGTTTTCATGGCTAACGCCAAACTCCAAATCTAGGCCATATTTTCTCATATATATATATATATATATATATATATATATATATATATAAAAAAATATATATATATATATATATATATAGAGAGAGAGAGAGAGAGAGAGAGAGAGAGGTAGAGAGAGATAGATATACTGTATATACATACGTATTTATGTATTTTTTTTTTTTATAAATTTTATTTATATCCAACAGCATAGACAATCACATAGTATGATATCATACCACGCAGGGTAGAAAAAAAAAAAAAACCAATACATTATTCAAGATACATATTAGATCATTTAGATAATTTAGGAACTCAGTGCAATTATATCCATATGACAGTCATGCAAACTTTCAGTCTCCACTGAGATCCTACTTTGTGTCCTGAATATCTACACCGTTGGGGTTTTTTATTTTTAATTGTAAACCTAAACTATTCTTACTGACTAAACTACCTAAATAACAGGATGGCTAATATTAATCTAGCCTATACTATACTATACTATACTATACTATATGGGGCTAATACAAGATGACTAGATTGATTGTTGCACTGCTTTATGTAGCTAGTTATGCACAGAACTGGTGAGTATTAGTGAGGGTATAGCAGGCTGTGTAGACTTTACGGTTCATTCAATAGTTAAAATATTGTCGCTGTTGCGCTAAGAAATTGCAAATCAACCTACATATGACTACTTATGTTTGTGTGAAAAAAGTGTGTAGCTAAGTTGCCCCTGGTAACCTAAGTTAGAGTCCAAATATAAACTTAACTAAACTAAACTAAAATAGGGTAAATAATAAACAAACAATACCCTTCCTACCAAACAGTACCCAAACTGCAATACCACTGTGTTTGTTGAATCCTATAGGCTTCATGAGTTGGGGCTGAGGTTCGTAAAACATACAATCAGATATGCACCCCAAGGTTCTATCCTGCAAGCTAAATGTAGTTGCCCCAGCCAAATTTGCCATTGAATAGAAATTATACGTACATGACAGAAAAAGATCAGGTGCCGAACTCAAGTGGTTATAGATTTGATCTCACCTAAACTAGCAGCCTTTAGTTGACATAGATCTTTTCATGTGTAGCAGGACAGGGCAATAAGTCTAACAACGCTGTACATCAAGCAAAATAGCCATAATATGTATGGGAGCTGGTGTTTGACACATTAAAAAGGTTTATATGCAATACATTGACAACACTCCCGCCACTTTGTCTAATTGTCACATCCTATCCCGCAGTGATAAAAGACTATAACACAGTGTAGTATGTCCGTCATGTACACAAGGGGGGATAACAATAAACAAAGCACATCAACCCAGGGAGTAGAATGGGAGCGGGAAGACTTAAATATGAATAAGAGAGAATGAGGTTTAAGTTGAAGTTTCTGTAGCACGTTGGTTGTAATACAGTAAGGTTCTGTTATTCCAGGGGGACAACGTGACACAATTCAGTGTAAGAGAAATACATAAGGCAGATAAATAAAATGTGTTTGCATCAATTTCGACTGTAAGAAGTATTCCCCTGAGCGGGAGCTGGATAAGACGACAGTGTCTAGTGATCCTGATGGCCCCTCTGGTGTATGCATGCCCCATTGCTATCGATCTACAGGCAGCAGAGCAGTGGTATCGCTCCCAGAACAAACAAACCAAGTCAGAGTTAATAACCGTTTAAAGTATGTGGACATGAGTTAATTGCAGGTGCTGCGGTACACAGAAAGAATTGTCCTAATCCTGAGTAGTTTTCTCTGGCTGCGTGTTATCATCCCACTCCTGCTCTCGGCTGATCCAGCCTGTCTTTTAGTCTAGGGTTAGAGCGGTGTCCGGTTGTAGCGCTAAGGTTTGGTAAAGTGCCGAGTAGAGAACCATGGGGCAGGGGAGAATCAACGGTGAGACTCATAAGGCCATAGACATCAACGCTCTTGCTGGAGCTGCTTGCTGTAGAAATGCAGTGCCAGGGTGAGAATGAGACAGAGTCATCCGACTCTTTCCTCAAGCTATAAGGCCAGTCTCCAGATGTAGAATCAGATTCTTCAGGAACGATAATAAGGTATTGCGTATTGTACTTGCCGGTCACTCCAGCTTCCCGGGTAACCCGTCCATTGTGTAATAGAGCCTTGGTGGAGCGTCTGTCCCACGCCTGGGATGCCATACTGGGATCTGAAATGGTCGCTCTTAGAAAGGCCCCCTCGGCATTCATCTTGCCAGTTGAAAATCCTTCCTGATCCTATAAGGTTCCCGGACACAATTATTGTCAAGTGAGTGCTGGATGGCTTAAGATTCAGCCACAATTCTTTTAAAAGCGATTTTCATTCACAGAGCAGTGTGAAGCAGTGGCCATCTTGCTGAGCCGCTCACCGGAAGTCGTATTTATGTATTTATATGTGTATATATGTGTATATATGACCTTTGAGGAAGAGGCTAGGGAATTAGCATTAAAATTTGAGTCTAAAGGATACCCTCTTGATGTAATAGAACAAAGCCTCAAAAAAACTAGACAGCTAGATAGGAGGTAGAGAGAGATAAATATACTGTATATACATATGTATTTATATGTGTATATATGTGTTTACAGACATATATACACATATAAACACATACATGCATATGCATACATATAAAGACATACAGTATCTCACAAAAGTGAGTACACCCCTCACTTTTTTGTAAATATTTTATTATATATTTTCATGTAACAACACTGAAGAAATGACACTTTGCTACAATGTAAAGTAGTGAGTGTACAGCGTGTATAACAGTGTAAATCTACTGTCTCCTCAAAATAACTTAACATACAGCCATTAATGTCTAAACCATTGGCAACAAAAGTGAGTACACCCCTAAGTTGAAATGTCCAAATTGGGCCTAAAGTGTCAATATTTTGTGTGGCCACCATTATTTTGCCACTGGAGTCCTCTTGACGACATCATGGAGCCGGTGGATGTTAGACCTTGTGCTCACCCAACTTCAGTTTGAGGATGCCCCACAGATACTCACCTTTACCCTCAACTTCTTTAGCAAGGCAGTGGTCATCTTGGAGGTGTGTTTGGGGTCATTATCATTTTGGAATACTGCCCTGCGGCACAGTCTCTGAAGGGAGGGGATCATGCTCTGCTTCAGTATGTCACAGTACATGTTGGAATTCATGGTTCCCTCAATGAACTGTAGCTTCCCAGTGCCGGCAGCACTCATGCAGGCCCAGACAATGACACTCCCACCACCATGCTTGACTGTAGGCAAGACACATTTGTCTTTGTACTCCTAACCTGGTTGCCGTCACACACACTTGACACCATCGGAACCAAATAAGTTTATCTTGGTCTCATCGGACCACAGGACATGGTTCCAGTAATGCATGTCCTTAGTCTGCTTGTAGTCAGAAAACTGTTTGCTGGCTTTCTAGTGCATCATATTTAGAAGAGGCTTCCTTCTGGGACGACAGCCATGCAGGCCAATTTGATGCAGTTTGCGGCGTATGGTCTGAGCACTGACAGGCTGAACCCCACCCCTTCAACCTCTGCAGCAATGCTGGCAGCATTCATATGTCTATTTCCCAAAGACAACCTCTGAATATGACTCTGAGCATGTGCACTCAACTTCCTTGGTCGACCATGGTGAGGCTTGTTCTGAGTGGAACCTGTCCTGTGAAACCGCTGTATGGTCTTGCCCACCATGCTGCAGCTCAGTTTCAGGGTCTTGGCAATCTTCTTATAGCCTAGGCCATCTTTATGTAGAGCAACAATTCTTTTTTTCAGATCCTCAGAGAGTTCTTTGCCATGAGGTAACATGTTGAACTTCCAGTGACCAGTATGAGAGAGTGTGAGAGCGATAACACCAAATGTAACACACCTGCTCCCCATTCACACCAGAGAACTTGTAACACTAACGAGTCACATGACACAAAGGAGGGAAAATGGCTAATTGGGCCCAATTTGGACATTTCCACTTAGGGGTGTACTCACTTTTGTTGCCAATGGTTTATACATTAATAGCTGTGTGTTGAGTTATTTTGAGGGGACAGAAAATGTACACTGTTATACAGGCTGTACACTCACTACTTTACATTGTAGCAAAATGTAATTTCTTCAGTGTTGTCACATGAAAAGATATAATAACATATTTACAAAAAATGTGAGGAGTGTACTCACTTTTGTGAGATACTGTATATATGTGCATTGGAGCCCTTTGCAGTCAAGTAGCTGAAAGCATGAAAAATCATATTTATGCAATATTCATATTTATTAAAGTGTTTAAGTATGTATGGTAAATATTTCACATTCCAATGTTCTAGGTATTTATGGATATTCCTATATCTATAACTATATACAGTATAATCATCTATATAAATAGTTATAGATATATACTGTACCAAAATATCATCAGATAAATGTAGAAATATTTATTTTTTAATAAATAGAACATATACTGCTATGTGCTGAACAATGGAATGCAAAATATTAATATTTTCATGTC
This sequence comes from Bombina bombina, assembly GCF_027579735.1. Classification (NCBI taxonomy): domain Eukaryota; kingdom Metazoa; phylum Chordata; class Amphibia; order Anura; family Bombinatoridae; genus Bombina; species Bombina bombina. The sequence goes on along the minus strand of NC_069501.1, from coordinate 301,237,791 downwards.
GGGCTAGCACACATGAGAATATGTGATCGGATTTGTGCAAGAGTGGGGTGTTCTCCATTGTCTTCTATGGGTGAATATGTGAACGTGCGTGCAGTTTTCAAAGTTATATATACATATATATAGGTGTAGATATATTGTTTTACCTTAAGACCATGGTCTTTAGGTAAAAAAATATATCTACACCTATATATATTAAAGAATATAAAGAACATATTTTTCTATGCGAAGAACATTGGAATGTAAAATATTCATATTTCATGCTGGGTTAGAGCAATTGAGAAAATGCGATAAGGTTTACGCACGAGTAAGGGTGTTTTTTCTTTCTACTTTTCATGCTCCATTAAAGTCTATGGGGAAATGCGTTAATGCAGTCACAATATTCAAACTTCTGCTTTTTGCTTGTGTCAGGGTTGCGCTTGTGTGAAAACATTTTACTTTCAACTTGTAATACACGTGGATACCCGACGTGCGCATAAAGCCTCTGTTTAAGTTAACCCGGGAGCGCAAAGTACCACTCCACTCCTATACTAGCCCAAAAAATACAATGCAAAAATAAAGTTTGATAAAAATTATTAATATATATTATTCACTCATGCACCAAACATTAATTTCATCAATAAAATTTTACTTTCATTAATATTATTTATGTAAACACGATTGATATTTATATACCATTTAGCCAGTGGTTTGGAATGCAACATAATACAAATTGATGAACACTTGTAGTATTTAATTTTTTATTTAATTTAAATATTCCGGTAATTCAAAAGAATATGGAGTTTTTGGTTTGTTGAAAATATTTATGTGATGTTTCAAGCAATCACAAAAGGATGACGGTTCATTTATAACATGTGTCCCCCCTTTGACTTTGAATGGTCTAGACTTTAAATAATTAAGGGAACCTAATTCCATCATCAAGTTAACAAACAATGGGTCACTCAGCCTCTTCATTTGTCTGCTGGGATAAGTTTGATCAGGGACTCTTTCTTCAACATGAATTGATCAGAAACACCAAATATGGATGCTACCTTTTTGAGAAGAACATTAGAATTTGAGGGCTTTAATTAATAAGGAATGGACTATGGCCTATGTTGGAATTAGAATGTGTGGGTATTAAAAGATGGGTATAGGTGTCAAGTCAAGGGGTTTCCATGCAGAAAGAAGTTGAGGTGAGTAGATTTCTGATAAGGGACATTTTTTTCACCAGTTGAATTGTGAAAGTAAAGTGGCTATAATGTTAGCTTACAGTTAAATAGCATGAGAATATAATTAATGGAGTATCTGATTTTGAGTTGAAGCCTATTTTCTTTATAATATTTATCAGTGATACTGCAAGAAAATCTCAAAGATATGGGCATGCCACAAATAAACATTTTAACCTCTATCCTATGGTTTTATGAAAAATCAGTCAATGTTCATTTGTTTGCTCTTCCTCCTAACCTTTAGATGGTGGTATTATGTTGCCATTTTTATCTGGGCAATCATTGCTAACTTTGCTTTTGAGCAAATATAGAGCATATGTTATTTATGTTTTAAATGGACTATGTGGCTGCAGACCACCTCTATCAGTACCTTTAGTATACTAATATATTATCTTTGGGCTAGATTACAAGTGGATCGCTAATTTATTGCGCACCCGTAAATGGGCTAATTTGCCCATTTACGGCGCAAGATAAATAACCAGCCATTACAGTGACTGGTTAATGCTACCGCAAGCTTGCGGTAGTATTTAGTGCTCCAAAAATTAACCTCTGGTTAATTTTAAAAAATATCCCCCAATTACCCCCAACATTAAGAGTGAGTTCCTTTTTTGTTCAAATAAAATTGTAGCACCCTCTTTTTTTTTTTCATTTTTTTTTAACTGCATGAACCCGTTTTTAGGGGTTAAAGTGAGCAGTTCTGGGAAATAATTTTAATATTGAGGTCTATGGGGATTATGTGTTCACTGTAAATGTATATGCTTATATACATATATATTTATGTGTTAATATGTGTATATACTCATAAAAACACATAAATATATATCTATATATTCATATACACATATATATTTAAATTTAGCTGCCCATCGCTGAGCAACTTACCCCCTTCACTGCGCTAGGTTCTTAGCCGCTTCTAACAGCATGAGAACAAGGCTCCCATTGCCCTCAACTTGGAATACCAGTGCACATTTGCGTGCTCTGGTATTACTGAGTGGAGCGCAAATATCGCGCTTGCGTAAGCATTATTTTGCACTACACTCATAATATGGCCCTTTTTTTTTTCTAACAGCTAGTACTCTTCAAAATGTAAACCTGATAGTTTATTTAGTTTTTTTATTTCTGAAATTATTTTAAACCTATATAGCTTCATGAACTTACCGGCATCATACAGCTATTCTCTCATTCTTGTTTATTTATCTGATCTAAATAAACACAATAAATGCTGTTTCTTTACTTAGTACTGCAATTTCTGGAAGCCCTTGCAGAGGTTATCAATCATATTATAGCACCTTTTTCTGTCAATATTTCTTACAAGCTATAACAAACAATTGTTACATTTGTGATTTCATCAAAATTGTTGCAACCATATAGCTCTTATCTACAACTCATTGATGTTCTTCTAATACTTGGAGTGAGCTTCTAACCGGTATAATTTTTAATGTTTTGTTAACCTATACATAGCATCTGTTAGCAAAGACTCTAGAATTCTGATTTTCATTATAGAATTATGCTTTATCCTGCAAACCAATTCTACATTCTTATTAAATAAATAGTGTAGCTTCTTCAGTCTTCAGACCCCTCACTGGTTAAGATTTATAAAAGGGACAGTCAAGGCCATAAAAAAACTTTCATGATTCAAATAGGACATGTAATTTTAAACAGCTTTGCAATTTACTTTTATCACCAACTTTGCTTTGTTCTCTTGGTATTCATAGTTGAAAGCTAAATCTAGGAGGTTCATATGCTAATTTCTCAGACCTTGAAGACCGCCTCTAATCTAAATGCATTTTGATAGTTTTTCACCACTAGAGGGGATTAGTTCACGTGTTTCATATAGATAACATTGAGCTCATGCTCGTGAATTTACCATGGAGACAGCTCTGATTGGCTAAAATGCAAGTCTGTCAAAAGAACTGAACTAGAGGTAAAACGTGTATAATTATAACTGTGTTGGTTATGCAAAACTAGGGAATTGGTAATTAAGGGATTATCTATCTTTTAAAACAACAAACATTCTGGTGTTGACTGCCCCTTTAATTTTAATTCACAGAATAATATTTATTTTCTGCTATCTTAAAAACAGCAATCAAATGTTTTACCAGATTTAAAAAATATATATATTTTAAAATTGGTAGGTAATATTAAAAATATACGTTCATTTAAACCCAGAGTATGAAAACCAAATAGATATAGTAGTGTTAAAGAATTTGGTCAATATTCTTAGTTCATTAAAACAGTCATATAAAATACAGTGGATATAAAAAGTCTACACACCCCTGTTAAAATGTCAGGTTTCTATGATCTAAAAAAATGAGAGAAAGATAAATAATTTCAGAACTTTTTCCACCTTTAATGTGACCTATAAACTGTACAACTAAATTGAAAAAAAAACTAAAATCTTTTAGGTGAAGGGAAGTAAAGAAAAAAAAAAACTAAAATAATATGGGGATGTAGCAGTGTTCAGAATTAAGCAATCACATTCCAAAATAATGTTAAATAGGAGTCAGTACACACCTGCCATCATTTAAAGTGCCTCTGATTAACCCCAAAGAAAGTTCAGCTGTTCTAGTAGGTCTTTCCTGACATTTTCTTAGTCGCATCCTACTGCAAAAGCCATGGGGGTCAATTTATCAAAGTGTCAATCTCAGTGCATTCTCCGGCGTCAATACGCTTGCTAGACTTCGCTCATGAGGATCTGAATACGATACCCTTATTTATCAAAACAGCAGTCAAAAACACTTGCGTCAAGTACGGTGCAAAGAACATCGGACTGTTGTTAACAGTCATCAATGTCGCGGTTATTTGGGTTTTTCCCAACTTTATTTATACCATTTCATTACTGTCCATGAACAAGCACATTTCTCTAAAGCTAATCTTTTATTTTTCAACTGTTAATGTCCAATAAATAGCTAGATTTATACCTCAACAAACAATATCTCATAGAAAGTTATTTTTATATTTATTTGTTATACAGAAAAGTGTTATATGATACTTTCACATAAATTAATGTATATTTGTATTTCTAGAAGTCATTATTATGCTTTTATCTCTTTTTTTTTTATAAATGATTATTAATGCTGGAATTTGTACATATATCTTTGCACATACTTGTATATATATATATATATATATATATATATATATATAACAGAAGAGGGAAGGGCGCACAGCAGTGATGTGCAGTCATAGGAGGCAGGTGAGGCAGTGCCTCCCCTGGCCAATGTATGTAATTACAGCCTTTTTATAAAAAAATAAAATAAAATAAAAAATGTTCAATTTTTTTTTTTAATAAAAAGGTGACCCCCCACCCCTCCACCAAATTCAGTACTTTATTTATGACTTGTGCTTGTGTAAAACTTGTATAAAAAAATATGTAATGGACAATATACATTCAATACATTCATATTGCGCAAGAAAGACGAGGCCAGGTATCCTTCCATTGCGCAATATGAATGTATTGACTGTGGAATTGTATGGGCCGCTGAGAGACTGCCACCAAGAGGAGAATAAGTGCTAATGCAGTGCTCTCAAATGCGGCCCATACGCTCCCACCGGAGGCTTGACTCTGAAAGCCTCTGGAGCCCTGGCCGCCTCTCAGCCAATCAGACATCAGCAAGTCTGAGTCTCTGGGCTGAGTGCCGGGCGGGATGGAATCGAGGCACGCGTTAGCGTGTCACGTGCGGTACACGTGTTCTCTCTCTCAGAACAGTCAGCTCAGAGACGGAGTCAGACGGCTGGACAGGTGTCGTGAGTGTCAGTGAAGAGCAGGAGTACGTAGTATACTAACTAAGTCTATTAGTCTAGTGAAGTCCACGACAGCCACGCACTTAGCAGTGCACTACATTTTGGCGCATCTTCTTTAGGTAGGTGGCAGTGCTATTACTTACTATCATAATTCAGTGAATTACATATATAAATACAAAACTCTTATAGTGACTCAGCCTCGAAGTGTTGTTGATTTAGATTAGGATTATCAGATTTAGTATCAGGAGTAAGGAGTTGTGTACTGTGGCTGCGTGGCAGAATCATGATCATTGGCAGTGGCACTGAGAGTTAGGCAGCTATATATTTCGATTGACTCATTCTGATTCAGAACATCTTACTTTTACTTTTAGTAACTGTTTTTGTCAGTGCTATACTGTGGTGTTTTTCACACCAATTTATAAGTTATGACATTTATTAACCTCGTTTAACGAGGTTATTTAAATGTCATAACTTATAAATTGGTGTGAAAAACACCACAGTATAGCACTCAGGCCAGCACTGACAAAAACAAAAATAGTAAGAGTAAGACGTTCTGAATCTGAACGTGGGACCGGGTGGCTTACTGGCTTTTTAATTGGGCAAAAAAGGTATTATTCTATATCCTTAATGTAAGACAATGGTGGAGGCAAAATCTGATATTGCTCTTGATAAAGTGATTCAACAATGGAATAGGGGGGAGCAACTGGCTCTAACAAGGAGACCATTATACATAGTTTTGAGAGTGCGTCTGCAACTATGTCAGTTGACCTTTGTGGGACTCAATATAAATAAATACACAGGGCCTCTATTATCCTGAGGCAATGTTCAAATCCAATGCCGAATGGGCGAATTCAGCTACAAATGTCTGTCAAAAAATGTTTATTTCTTTATCCTTCCTTTGCTCACCTGTTATGGAACTGCCCTAAAGTGAGATTTTGGAAGAAAAAAAAAAAGAGTATTGGATTTTAACAAAACAGCATATTTGTCTCCCTTGGAAAAAGGTCCTTTTGCTGGTTGATGGTGAAAAGAGCAGTGAGCAAGAATAAATTGTAGTTTATATTCTGTGTGACTGGTTGGTAGATTGGGAAACATAGTTTCTCTCTTTTTAAACACATTTATTCAAGAATAGAGTTTTTAATTTAACCTCTTTATTCTCCTACCCATTTATGAAGGAAGAGTGCTGTATTTAAACCCCCACTTTGGTTTGACCTTTTATAACCACTTGCTCTTTGATTAAATTTTATTTGGGGGGTAGCACCGGACCATTGGTCCATTATTCCCTTATTCTCACACTATACTAGTGCCAGCTCTATAGAACCTCTCCTCTTTGAAAAGAGCAGTGAGCAAGAGGAAATTGATTAATAATATAGTGTTGTTGGCAAGGAAGCTTAGTTTATCCAATCCTTTAGACTAAAATCAGATGTTTACTAAGTTGACCAGTTTTCCAAGACACCATTTAAAGGGACATGAAACCCACATGTTTTCTTTCATGATTTAGAAAGAGCATGCAATTTTAAATAACTTTCCAATTTACAGCTAATATCTGGTTTTCTTCATTCTTTTGATATCCTTTGTTGAAAATCATATCTAAATATGCTCAGTACCTACTGAGCATATTTAGATATGATTTTCAACAAAGGATATCAAAAGAATGAAGAAAATCAGATATCCTTTGTTGAAAATCATATCTAAATATGCTCAGTAGCTACCTCATGCGATTGGCTCGCCCATGTGCATTTCTATTTCTTCAACAAAGGATATCTAAAGAATGAAGGCGTATCCGATTCCTAGCCACTGCCTCACCAGCCTCTGAAGTCACCGCACATCACTGGCGCACAGCAAAAAAAGACCTCCTGGTGTAGCATGTCAAGATATTTCTTATATATTGTGATGCAGTGACAAATGAACACTCACATGTTACAACCTCAACCTTATGAGGTATAAATAAGACACAAATCGATTATTCACTTGGGAAAAGGCAATCCAGACCCCTTTCTGCTTTCAGCCTCCTGCTCTTTCCTCAGACAGTGTATACACCCTTCCAGCAGAAGATTAACCACTTCAAAAGGATGTCAGCACAGTTCTTTTATCTAGAACAGAAGAGGGAGGGGCGCAGCAGAAAAAGACCTCCTGGTGTAGTATGTCAAAATATTTAAGCGTATTTTGAGATGCAGTGACAAATGAACACTCGCATGTTACAACCTCAACCTTATGAGGTATAGATAAGACACAGAGAAAACGATTATCCACTTAAGGAAAAGGCAATCCAACCCCTTTCTGCTTCCAAGCTCTTTCTTTTTCCTCAGGTAGTGTATTCACCCCTTCAGCACAGTCCTTCTGAAAAAAGGTGCTAAAGCAGAGCCGCAATTGAAACAGAGTGCTACGGCACGAATACACACTTTGCCAGGTTTGCTAAAAGTGCAAAAGCACATATATATATATATATTTTTATGCAACAAAGTAAATTCATAAGGACTATAAGAAAAAGGTTTAAGTAGTGATATTTATGCATTAGGTGCTTTCATTTTTGGGACACTTGTTTGAGCAGAATTAAGAACTTTAAAAACAAGGACTCTTGCTTGGAAATTTTGCAGCACTGTTTAAGCTTCATGTTTTATACTTCAAGGTTTTTACTACGGTTATATTAGGATTTTTAAAGCATCAGTATATGCATGAAATTGTTTATTCATTTAATAAAAGTACATTTTATACATCAAGTCCAATTGGTGCACATAATCGTTTTTGCTATCCCCTGTGGAGAACTGCTTTAGCACCTTTTTTCAGAAGGACTGTGCTGACATCTTTTTGAAGGGGTTAATCCTCTGCTGAAGGGGTGAATACACTACCCGAGGAAAAAGAAAGTTATTGGAAGCAGAAAGGGGTTGGATTGCCTTTTCCTTAAGTGGATAATCGTTTTCTCTGTCTCTTATCTATACCTCATAAGGTTGAGGTTGTAACATGTGAGTGTTCATTTGTCACTGCATCTCAAAATACGCTTAAATATTTTGACATACTACACCAGGAGGTCTTTTTCTGCTGCGCCCCTCCCTCTTCTGTTCTAGATAAAAGAACTGTGCTGACATCCTTTTGAAGTGCTGGAAGGGTGTATACACTGTCTGAGGAAAGAGCAGGAGGCTGAAAGCAGAAAGGGGTCTGGATTGCCTTTTTCCAAGTGGATAATCGATTTGTGTCTTATCTATACCTCATAAGGTTGAGGTTGTAACATGTGAGTGTTCATTTGTCACTGCATCACAATATATAAGAAATATCTTGACATGCTACACCAGGAGGTCTTTTTTTGCTGTGCACCCTTCCCTCTTCTGTTCTAGATTTGTTCCAAGAAGCTCTCCTGTCTACAGGGGGATTTCGTTTTTTGGGAGTAGGCTGCAGGTAGAAGAAAAGAACCCTCTCTTCCCTCCAGATATCAACGATTTGGTGTCATTGGAATATCACAGGGAGACCTATAAACATAGGACATTACTGGTACTTTTCTTGATTGGGGACTATCCACATTTGTAGTGCTGTATTTATCTGTTTTTTGTTTATATATATATATATATATATATATATATATATATATATATATATATATATATATATATATATATATATATATATGTGTGTGTGTGTGTGTGTGTGTGTGTTATGTCAAAATCTTTTGCAAACATATTTACATGTCTCTAAATTCCTTTTTTTGTTCTAAGCTATGCTGTCTTTCATTTCTCTGTGTTTATTTATACCACTATATGTATATAGGCTAAATTAATTATTATTCTGAGCAGGAATAATTGCAAATATAACATGTAATCAGAGTATCATATGTATTTATTTGCAATCAATGGATATTTTAAGAGCTGGGCCAGTTTTCTCTCTGTACCTGTGTAACCCTTCTTGATTTGAATCTAGTTTTAAAACCCATCCCTTCACATGTGTTATAAAATTGGTTGGGATATAAGATGACATTTCTTACTGAAAAATAAATTCAAGAGAAGGAACAAAAACACTGAAAATAGCATGACAGTTAAGAGGTGATTTTAATTTCTGCTGTATCTGAATCATGACAGTTTAATGTTAGGTGGGCTATCCATTTAAACTACCAGCTTAAGATTATATTGAATCAAACATCAATTTGAATTTTAAAAAACTTGTCTAAAATATTACATTGTGTGTCCTAATGCCAGCATCAATGTTTATCTTTAATTCTAAAATCACATATATATACTTTCAAAGTATAATACACAATGTAACAAATGGCACTTACAAGTTCTGATGAGTGATCAATGACACAAGTATCAAGCATTTTGATTTGTTAGTGATAGTTTAAAATGTATATTTGAATCAGATTGGCTGTTGTCATAAATCATGTGATTATGCCTATTCCAATCAAAAGTGGTTGAAAAATTTACTAATGTGTCATAATTGGTGCCAAAAGTGTTGAGTCAAAATTGGTGCGAAGTGAAGAGTGGGACTTGTATTACATGGCTTAAACATGGTGCACAATGATTTTTCACAAAAAATAAAAAGGAAGTTAGCTATATTATGTTGTGTATTTCATTTTTATCTCTATATCTATTAGTGTGACAAGTTTGGGGCAAAACTTTCAACAAAATTGTAGAAATAATATTGTCCCCTTGCTTTGTAATGAGAGACAAATTTGTAGCATAATCCATAAGTAGTAATGTATTTTTCATTTTTATCCCTATATCTATCTACTAGTGCACCAAATATGGAGCAATAATATTGTTTGATTTAGAAAGGGTATACAATTTTAATAGAGTTTCTAATTTACTTTTTTTTATGTAATATACTTCATTCTCTTGCAGCATCAAACATAAGCTTTCTGTGTTTTCAGACTCCCATTGAGTTCTATGGCATCCATGACCTCAAGGATGGCGGATTGAAAACTAGGCACGCTGCGTCGGAATAGACGTGAGCGTACCTGTTAAATGTTTGATAAATTGGGAAAAGGGTCAAATAGAGTCAAATGTGAATTCGAAACATCTGTAATGACGCAAGCATCAATTTGCGTCGGATTGAGATTGCGGGATCATATTTTACGCCACAAATTTCAACATTTGCCGATCTTGATGCACGTGACCGGCAGATTTCCCTAACGCAAGAGAGATTTTTCTCCTTTAAAACTCATAATAGCAGCATTAGGATTGTAGCGCTAATTCATTAATTCTTGCGTTGGTCCCACTATGACAAATAGATCAAGAAATAGACTATTTGACACTGGAGTTATGGGTTTTACTTGTGTGAACATCACAACAACATCAAATTCTTTTACAAAATTACAATACATCAACTAGAAATCACTATCAATTCTATCATCAACAACAAGAATTAAATAATATTTAAACGGACAGAAAAAATACTTCTTAAGATTTCATTATATTCAATCAGTAGGCCATTTTAAACACTTCTCTCATTTACGTCTATTATAACATTTCAGATATTCAAGTAATATGCTTGGATAGGCTCACCAGATGATGATTGATGGCTGCACATACATGCCTTTTGTCATTGACTCATACATGTGCATTGCTCTTTACTCAACAAACCATATATAAACAATGAACACATTTACATCATAAAAGTACATTGGAAGGTTGGTTAACATTTGATTCTTTCTCTTAATCAGGAACGAGAAATTATGGCTTTAGTGTCCCTTTAACATTACAATTTAAACATAATATAACATTAGGAATTCTGTAGAATAATAAGATATCCTTAGAAAATATTAGAGTTGTCACTTTTTGGGAAGGAACAACAATGCTATACTGCATTATATAAATGAACAGATGTGGGAGAGAATCACCATACAACATCTCCAAATCACTGATATATATAATATTATAGATGTCAGCCAGAAGATCTTCATTATTATTGCGGTTTCAATGGGACACGAAAAATATTGACATCTCCACAATCACTGATAAATATAATATTATAGATGTCAGCCGGAAGATCTTCATTATTATTGCGGTTTCAATGGGACACGTAAAATATTGAGATCTTGCAAATCACTTATGTATATGATATTATAATGTCAGCCGTTACTTTATCGTTATGCAACAATATTGCAGCAACATTGATCAAGCATATTCTATGCCATTTCTATGCACACATTATACACAAGTATGCACTTTCAATCAAGTTAGCGTGGACGTGTGGTTTATAAGATCTGGTTTACTAAGTATTTGTTACGCATATGAACAAACATCACGAAGATGCACTGTATATGTTACATTTTACACTTTAACACTTTCACATTACGATTTATTGGGGGGAAACAAAATTTCAGCAAACACCTAAAAAAATGCCTACTTTGAAAGCATTTGCGCCGCTCAGGTACAATCAAGTAGATACAATAAGCAATCATTACGAACACGCTACCATTGGACATTTTGCACTGTAAATCCCCCAAACAACATGGCCAAAGAGTCCCTCGTGATCGACATTGTATTAAATCGCTTTCGTGTTTTTGCGTACCTTGTTACTCCTTGTGCATTTGCTCTGCTGTTTGACTTTGTGCTGTTTTACTTGGCAAATATGGATGATCCGCAGTTAGCTTGTGTAGGTGCAGTTGGACAAGTTTTGTACAACAGAATCAGGCGGGCTCTGCATCTCCAAGAGAGGTGTGGGGAACGTCTGATAAGAGGTCCTCATGTTGAAAGGGTGAGGCCCAACTTTGAGAACATGAGCGACTTCAAGGTTTATAACAAGTATATGCTCAATCGAGAGCAACTCGTGGGCCTTTACGAAGTACTTAAACCTCATCTGGAGCCACGTAAATGTATGCGCACTGCAATCCCTGGCATTACCAAGATGCTATGCTGCATACATGACCTGGCCTCCGGAAATTTTCAATCCTCAGAGGGGTACATGCATGGGTTGTCCCAGGGCACCTTCTCTGTGGTTTTTGACAAGTTTCTGGATGCCATGGTACGAGTTTGTAAGATTTACATAGGATTTCCTCAAAATGAGGACAATTGGAGGAGACTCAAGAGTGAATTCTATGCAATAGCTCACATGCCCAATGTTTTGGGAGCAATAGATTGCACCCACATTGCGCTGCGTGCTCCAGCAGAAGAGATCCCCTACCGAAATTGCAAAAACTTTCATAGTCTGAAGTGCAGTTCCTTCACAACGCACAGATGCGGATTATGCAGGTCATGATGTCCGCATCCTCAGGCAGTCATCACTGTGGCAGCAGTTTGAGGATAGACAGTTTCCCCATTGGTGGCTCGTTGGTGAGTACTTGTGCATGGCATGGTTAAGTGGTTAGATAATTGCCACTGTAATGTTCACAAACAGTTGTTTTTGTGCAATGTGCAGATATAGGATGCGCTTTAACCATGTATTTTTCTTTCCGCAAATGTCTAGTTTTAGCTCCAAACAGATATGTAGCAGGTCATAGCTTAAATGTGCAGCTATAGGATGCGATTTAACCATTTGTTGTCTCTTTCCGCAAATGTCTAGTTTTAGCTCCAAACAGATATGTAGCAGGTCATAGCTTAAATGTGCAGCTATAGGATGCGGTTTAACCATTTTTTGTCTCTTTCCGCAAATGTCTAGTTTTAGAAACAGATATGTAGCAGGTTATAGCTTAAATGTGCAGTTATAGGATGCTATTTAACCATCTTTTTGTCTCTTTCCGCAAATGTCTAGTTTTAGCTCCAAACAGATATGTAGCAGGTCATAGCTTAAATGTGCAGCTATAGGATGCGGTTTAACCATTTTTTGTCTCTTTCCGCAAATGTCTAGTTTTAGAAACAGATATGTAGCAGGTCATAGCTTAAATGTGCAGTTATAGGATGCTATTTAACCATCTTTTTGTCTCTTTCCGCAAATGTCTAGTTTTAGAAACAGATATGTAGCAGGTCATAGCTTAAATGTGCAGCTATAGGATGCAATTTAACCATTTTTTGTCTCTTTCCGCAAATGTCTAGTTTTAGAAACAGATATGTAGCAGGTCATAGCTTAAATGTGCAGCTATAGGATGCGATTTAACCATTTTTTGTCTCTTTACGCAAATGTCTAGTTTTAGAAATAGATATGTAGCAGGTCATAGCTTAAATGTGCAGCTATAGGATGCGATTTAACCATTTTTTGTCTCGTTACGCAAATGTCTAGTTTTAGAAGCAGATATGTAGCAGGTCATAGCTTAAATGTGCAGATATAGGATGTGATTTAACCATTTTTTGTCTCTTTCAGCAAATGTTTAGTTTTAGAAACAGATATGTAGCAGGTCATAGCTTTAATGTGCAGATATAGGATGCGATTTAACCATTTATTTGTCAGTTTCAGCAAATGTCTAGTTTAGGCGATTTTCGTATACACAAATGCATTGTATCATTGTATTTAAATGTATTTTCATATCATAATTTTTAAGATATTGGTAATATTGACATTTTGTAATGTTCATTATTTATAGGTGATTTGGGTTACATGAGCCGGCCTTGGCTCATTATGCTGTTGCGTAACCCAACAGACGATGCCCAGGTATGCTATAATCGGGCGCACAAGCAGACCAGGGCTGTAGTGGAGCGGATGTTTGGGCTCCTCAAAATGTGGTTACAATGCCTGGACAGGTCTGGAGGAGCCCTTCAATACAGCCCTGATAATGTGGCGAAGATCATTATAGCCTGCAGCGTCCTTCATAACATTGCTCTGCGGGCTGGGATGCTGCAGGCCGTCCAGGTGCCCCTAGACCTCCTCCAAGATGAGGAGGATGAGCCAGTTCTAGAGGGGCCATTCCGGGACAAGAGGGTCAAGGTCAGAGCCAACATCATCAACTGCCACTTCAGATGGTAAATACTATACGTTATATAGGAGCATTGCGAATATGTGAGACTGAGTAAAATGAAAGTAGAATTATGCAAACATGTTAGGATTGTTTAAGAAATGATTATAGAAAAATCTAAAATATATTTTATCATCATAGGTAATTTGTACATCATATGATTCTGGCATTGGCTCCTGTAATGACTTCGCCACCTGATTTTTAAAGACAACCTCAGATGGTAACTATACACAATGTATGGACCGAGACGGCGGGTTGCCCAATGATCCATCATATGGCATACAATTAGTTTACATTCAGTATTTAGTTTAGACATCATTAGATTTTAGATATTATGAAAGGGATAAATGCTGCATATAGCAGATAATGGGATACTCTGAAGCATATTAAAATTGACAAAGTTATACATCAGAGGTTAAGTATGGACAATGTATGTGAGTCAGCTTCACAATTTATTATTAGAACAGAACACACGAAGCTACATATGCTTAGTAAGCTACTGCTATAAACATTTTAGGAAATAGGTAGGTAGGGGAGGGATGCAGAACTATGTACCATTTTATTAGAGATTTGATGTACACTTTATTTTCCATTAGGGAGATTGACTTCATCTACATACTGAAAGTGAATACCAGACTAAAGGTGAAGAATACCTATGTGATCCTGTCACAAAGACACGTTCACATGGTAAGTGTACACAATTCTATGGAACAAGACTGGGGATGCAGGATACATCCTATGGGAAACACTAATGTTTACTCCTTTCTTTTAGATGTTATTTCACTATCCTCTATTTGGAAAGTGATGAATATGACACATAATGAAGATAAACTGATATTTTCTATAGAATCGACTTTTAAAGACCATACATCCAGGTTAGTTTGAACAATGCATGCTATTAAGAATCATAGGAGGAATAATGTGAAAAAATAGTTCATAATATATGGAATGTGTCTGACAATTTTTAACATGTCCTATTTTTGGAAGACAGTTATTAATATACATTCCCCCTACTTTGTGCTAGAGAGGACTCAGATTGTGATCAAACAGACAGATAAAGGTATACATTTCCTAGTTGACATTTAGGTATATTAGTTTCTGAAGGGACAGGAAATAATACATTCAATTATGTCCCTCATACAATTGAATAATTAGGGGGGGGGGGTTGGATATTAGGCATTATTTTGTCAAATTTTAAATGTTAATATGTAAGTCAACTCTTGATTAGACAAATTAATGTGATTAATTTAAAATTATGTATAGATAGATATAGATCAAGATCTCCAGTCTGAATCTGGCTTTAATCTCAAAACAATACATGTTTTTTTTTCTCTTACAGATTTTAATTTTTGATGAATTCCATAACAAATATAGATTTATTGTTAGATTTTCTTTTTTTTACAAATAAATATCTCGACATACTATATTAATTTATTTTATTTATTTAAATACATCTTTCTCATATATATATATATATATTCATATTCTCTATCCAAGTAAGATAATAAGAAATCCTTCCTTCTAATATTAGGACATGTAAACAAAATATTAGTCCCATGACTATTTGTTAAAGTATCTATTTTACAAGCACATGCCTGATATTACATTATGCACTTTTATTTAATTATCAACACAGCTCAAGCAGATCATAAGTGTTAAAGTCTTGTATCTTTCAAAAGTGAAGGTGGAGTTAGATACAGCCATCTAATTTTTTGTTGTGTGATTTACAAATCATAAAATGTTAATGACGAGGCTATTCAGTATAAAGTCTACATACTGTAACAACCTTGGTCATGTCACTTTTAAGAAATGTGTAGGGTGAACTTGTTAGATTAAAGTGACAGTGTAGTTTAATTCTAATATTATATTTTTATAAAGTTTATCATATTCTAACAATAAATATAGCTTAGTTATTGTGTTATCATTATTTGCAAGGTAACATAGGTAGATTAAATAATCTTTAAAGAAAACGTAATAGCTAAGTTTATTTTCACATTTAGACAGAGCTAGTTATTGTTTGCCATATTGATGACTTTTCACTCTAGTGGAGTCATTTGAAGGGACAGTTAACTCATAGATATTTAAACATATAATTTCTCACAGTTCTCCTCTACCTGCTGGAGTTTATAAAATAGTTTACAAGTATTTCTGTTACCCATTATTTTTAGTTTCAAATAGTTTATTTCTCCTATGGTATCTCCACCTATTCATAATGTTTTTCGCCTTAAGGCAAAGCTGTGTAAACACAGGTATTATAAGATATTTCACTCCCAGTGGGACATCCAATATATAAGGTAATACAAAGTCAAAATGTTTTAGGTTGATTATTTTGCAGATATAAGAAGTATGTATATGTAAACAATGGGATAAAGTTAGGAGATCAGATAATCTATCCAAGCTAAGAAAAATATATTTTGTTGTGGCTTCAAAATAATAATTCATAGACAAACAGGAAATATTTAATTTCATACATTATACTCTGCTGCTAGTAAAATAATAAGGAATTGTAAACACATTAAGTGATCCAAATATTAGAGAATACTATCCCTTTAAGAGTTTGCACTGAATCATTAAAAAGCTCCATCAAAGGAGGGAGTTAAGTGGACACTTTACATACAACATCCTCACACAGGTAAAATGTATATTCATATAACAGGATCGAGTATGTCCAAAGTGGACATGAAACCCAAATATTTTCATTCATGATTCAGATAGAGGATACAATTTTAAACAACTTTCTAATTTACTTAAATATAAATACTATCTCATTAGTTTCATTCTCTTGGTATCATTTTTTGAAGGAGCAGCAATGCCCTAATGGTTTCTAAATGAACACATGGGTGAGCCAATCACAATCGATATATATGTAACCACCAATCAACAGCTAGAACCTTGGTTTTCTGTTGCTCCTGAGTTTGCTTAGATAAACCTTTCATCAAAGGATAACAAGATAAGGAAGCAAATTAAATAATAGAAGTAAATTTGAAAGTTTTTTAAAATTGTATTCTCTATCAGAATCACGAAAGCGAAATATTGGGTTTCATGTCCCTTTAAAGAAAATATATATTTATGGTTTACTGTCCCTTTAAATGTATATAACCTTTCACGGAGTATACACTCATTGATTTAAATATATTATTATATTTAGACATGATTGCATATTTATTTAGAAAATATCCCATTGCATATTTACTATTAGTATATTTGCTATTATGTCAACTATTTAGTTTTAGTTAATAGCTTGTGATGGCTATTTCATTTGTAGTGAAGGGAAAGTTAATCTACCATGATTTAGACAGAGCAGATTTAAATCTAAAATAAAAATGGACTTTAATAATCACATATGGTTCATTCTAATGTTATCCTAAGTTTGCACAAACTATATGCATAGGCTTATGAGCAGCAAAGCATTGCTGGGAGATATTTACTTATTTGTGGGTGTGCAACAATGCATAGTTGCAATGCTTAGCCAGATGTCTTTAGATACTTCACACTATTGCATATCTACTCATTAACAATAAAGACACCATGAAAAATAAAATTATATCTGAGCATTTCAGACAAATACATGCTCTATTTGATTTTTATAATTAAGGAAAAGAAACATTGAATTTCCATATTAAAAAATCGCTTTATTTTTCACAAAGTAACGTCGATTATAAATACAAATTACACATTTCACCATTTTGTAAATATAGCGTGGTAAACGTATCTTTCAACACGAGATTCGCATCTAATTCGAATATAATTTCACGCACTAGCACACAATCGATGTGCATTGTTGGGATTGTAAATACATGTCAATATTTCACAATGAGTCACAATATTTATCTAACAAACAATAAATACATACAATGGCCCCAAGTTATCAAGGTCTGTGCGGATCAGGTCCGACAGACCTCGCTGAATACGGCGAGCAATACGCTCGCCGTATTCAGCATTGCACCAGCAGCTCACAAGAGCTGCTGGTGCAATGCCGCCCCCTGCAGACTTGCGGCCAATAGGCCGCCAGCAGGGGGGTGTCAATCAACCCGATCGTATTCGATCGGGTTGATTTCCGGCGATGTCTGTCCGCCTGCTCAGAGCAGGTGGACAGGTTATGGAGCAGCGGTCTTTGTGACCTCTGCTTCATAACTGCTGTTTCTGGCGAGCCTGCAGGCTCACCAGAAACACGGGGCATCAAGCTCCATTCGGAGCTTGATAAATATGCCCCAATGTTTACTGTTTGGAATCAAAAATATTTTAAAACCTTTATTAAAGAACTTGATCAATATAAAACATCAAAATGTGTCATAAACATTTACTAATGTGATTATATTTACTATCGTGAGTAAAAATACAATCTAGTTCAAATGTCCACAAACTATATTAATATTTAACAGATTCCGTATATTATATATGCGTCACATATATACGCGTACCATTCTCATAAATACATTAAGTAACGGCCAATCAGAGTCTCTGAAACTCCCAACCCGGAGTCCAGTGCAGCTTCAATCGGGACCTGGGAGAAAGAAATACAGAGACTGAACCAGGTAAATATCAGATTTCATATAATATATTAATATTTTAGTTTATATTTAAGCAATGTGTATATAGTCATATATTCCACCTACGGTATATAGATCTCCCAACAGACATTACATATGATGGTAGACATCTGAATTTAGATTCATCACATATCAAATAGGAATAATTCTTTTTCTAGCGCTCTTCCGAATATGCATCACAGAGCTAAAATGGAATTGCGCATCCGTGAAATCCCTATCCTCCGCCACTTCATACATTGAATATCGATTCATACAAAAGTTTGAAAATGTCAGGGTTTTTTTTCCTGTTTTGTTTGCCATGTGTCATTTCCTGCATGCCCTCTTATGGCCAGACTGGTGTACATTATCCGTGTGAGACAGGTTGCAGCCTCAGAATTGTGATGTCATCACTTATTATTTAAAGGGCCTCTGTTCAGTATGCTTTGCCCTTGCATTTGGCTTTGACTCCCAGCTTGTTGTTTGACATGTGGACTTTTTATTATTTTTTGATATTAATAAAGGTGTGATTATTTTTGAACTTCTCGACTCAGTCTGATTCCTGGCACCCTGACATTATGCAAGGACCATGAATCCTGATGGTGATAATAATCCACCTTTACCTACCATCATTTCCAGGATGGATGAACAGGATCACCGCTTGGATCAATTTGCACTAACCCTGCAAACCCTACTGACTCGCACTGCACATTTGGACCAAAGTGTCCCGCAAGTTATGGTTGCTCCTGTTTCCGCTGCTGTACCTAGTCCTACCAGGAGCATGTCCAGTTCTGCACCTCTACCTCAGCGATATGGAGGTGATCCTATTCAGTGCAGAGGGTTTTTGAACCAGGTGGACATTTACTTTTAGATATTACCTCAGGTGTTTCCCTCTGACAGAGCTAAGGTGGAATTTCTCATCTTGTTACTCTCTGACACAGCTCTTGCCTGGGCTAATCCCTTGTGGGAGACTAATGAACCTGTGATTTCAAATTTCCCTGAATTTGTGGCCTCCTTTCAAAGGGTATTTGATGTTCTGGCTCGTTCCTCCTCTGCTGCTAAACGACTCATGTCCATTCAGCAAGGTACAAGATCTGTTGCTCAGTATGCCATTGAGGTAGGTTGGAACAATGAAGCTCTTGTTGCCACCTTCTTTCATGGGCTCTCTGATATGATTAAAGATGAAGTTGCTGACAGAGATTTACCAGAGGATCTCGAGGCATTGGTGTCTTTTTTTATCCTAATTGACATCAGACTCAGAGGAGAGGCCCTCTTTCAAGGAGAGCTTGCGGAAGCTGTCTCCTACGTGTTTATTCCCACCCATACCTCCCTCTCCTCCCTTGCCTCCTGGTCCCGAGTCACCAGGTACTGCTGAGCCAATGCAGTTGGGATTCACGCGTCTCTCCACGGTGGAGAGGGCCTTTAGGAGGAGGGAGGGGCTCTGTCTCTATTGTGGATTACAAGGCCACCTTTTAAAGTCTTGTCCTGGGGGCGGAGTCAACCGCTGAAGTCATCGGTCACACATTGCTGGAGCTCCTGACCTAAATTCATATACAGTGTCAGTTTATACACTTGGAGCCCTCCTTTCAGATGCTAGTTTGGATTGTCACTTAGCCTATATGACCATCTATACACTGAGAAAACAGGATATGAGCATTTCTAATAAACAGCGCCTAGAGCCGATAACAAGTTTCCCACTGTAAGAGCACGAATCGCCATTTTAGTTCAGAATGGAGTGTCTAAACAGATGGGAGGATAAGACGGAGCAACTAATGCAAAACGTCTATGGGGAGCTAAAGAAAGACCTGATCGATATTAGGGACAAGCTGGCAGCACTTTTACCTCGCCGATCACAGGGTGAGGAGATATTTGAGCCCACAGTCCCCCCTCCTCTAAAAAGCACCATAGATGTTGAGCCAGACATCACAGTTGAGCACATTACTGGATCTGACTTTTACTGGCTGGAGGAACCACTTGCCGGCATAAAGAATGATATGTTAGACTCCAGTGCATTGACAGAATATGCAGCACCCACATTCTGGCTGTCCGGTATCGGGTTTGAGATTTCCTACGCAGAACAGCCTGAGCGGTTCAGTCACACCATAAAGCCACTAAGTATTCAGCTGTTTACCGGGCACTCTTATGGCCCCTATTTTTTGCACAAAGACAGCTACTCCACATTTGTTACCCAAGAGCAGTTACTTGACCCATATTTGCTTTTTGACTACTCTCGAGACACGTTGCTTCAGAGTGTTTCCCATGTTGTCTACTGCTTCCCAAGCTATTTGGACAAACTATGGAGATTAATGTGGGATCCAGGAAAAGATTGGCATATCAACCTCCTCCTTCTTTCTAAGTAAGCTCTACCTGAACCTACAGCTTGGTATTAAGCGCGTCCTAGGTGGTTAGGCAAGTCTCAAATCTGGAGAGGTCGCTATGTATGATGGTATTTTTAATGCATATCTATATTAACACTTTTACCAATGCCTGGTGGAATCTTTACCGATTAGGAGAGATCTGACTTCCCCGTGGCCAAGAGACTGATCATTTTGGGAAGCATGATGGGGACTCCTGCAGTTTGGGGTCTGGGCATTGCTTGTATCTATATGTTTGACCTGCCACAGTATTTGTTTCTACTCCCTGCATGTACCACCAGTGTGGCCGAGCCGGGTAACTGGAATTGATGGACACACTGTCGGACTCATTAATTATCTTTACCCTCCACTGGGGTCTTACTGTGTAATGTTATACTCCTGTTAATATGCTGCCACACCAATCTTATTTATAAAATGCATAGCTGGTTGTTATTAGCTCTCTTTAGGCTTACACCAAGAAGTAGAAATTGGTGGAAATTTATATACACCCTAGTAGCCTCTTATGGTCTAGAGACACTTATATCTCCATTTTTGCTTATAATGTTAACACACCCCTACTCTTCAGTAGCATGTTTCTTTTAAAGTTACCAGAGTTGATTATGTTATACCTGTTTTATCTATGTATTATACACTCTAGAGCTTGAGGATTACTATTAGACTATGTGGTTAGACTGAAATTGCACATCTGTGTTCTGAAGCCCTATTGATTTACCCTTAACTAATTTATAACCTGTTCTGAGTCACTTGCTCAGGCTATACACTTGGAGGTACACATATGCTGATACTGTACAAAGGTTGCTCATTAGTTTAGGATATACCAGTATGTTGAAGGTTAGGCCATTATCTCCTCATAACCCATCGCTGATCCTATTTTTATCTTTTAATATCATATAAGTACACAGTGTTTATTTGCTTACTCTTATCTATATATAAGCTACATTTGGTTATACTATATATCACCTAGGTGTCTATTTTTGCAATACACTATGCTTGCAGCCTCACTAAATAACCTCTGACATAGACATTGTATAACACTTAGGCCTCACTCAGGCAATTTAGATACTCCTTGCTGCAGCTTGTATTAGCATCCATCTACATCTTGGTTGTGCTTTACTCTGAACAGAGGTCCTCTATCCTCCATTATACTGCTATTGCAGCACTGCATATACGTTTCTCCTGGTAGTAATGTAGACTACATGATATTCGGTTACCTCAAATATAGTAGTGGACCTTTGAGTCCTTTCAGAGTTATCGTTACAATTTAGATCACATCTTTAATTTTAGTTAGTACAACTGTTAATATATGTCCAGGTTTTTACACATATTATAATCCAGCTCTTACTTTGCAATTACAATAGTATGTTAAACGTTGTGAAGTTAGCTTCCATTATATGTTGCACTATATATTCTGCTACTTTTCCATATCACCCAGATTAGAGGCTATTTATATCGTTAGCAAGCTTACTATTCAGCTACAGGAGTAGCCAAAGATATATAGTGACACATTTCCCTGAGGTAATTATATTAACGGCCTTTCGGTCTGACTATTACACCATGGGTAAATCACACCAGGAAAGTCAATGTGTAGGAGGCCTAGCATCTACTCATCTTGTCTCCAACCACACTAAGCGACATACAGTATATATTAGCTTACCCCCCCCTATACACAATTTCTCCAAGAAGTTCATTCATATGTTCTATACTTAATGTACCTAGCTACCCAAAAGCTCTCTCAGATTTTCACTCTAACAAACTCTGCCCACCCTTCCCCTTCTTCATCTAGAGAGGCTCTTGCCCGCTGAATTTCCCTTCCCTTAAATACAACCATTCTAATAATCCTCATTTTACTCCAATTCATCCAGAATAGATAGATTACTTTATGATTCCCATAGTAATTTGGGGACCATCCTTATTCTTACTAAGCCAAAGGTTCTGAAAAGAGGTTTCATTGTTATATGTTCCAGCTACCCATTTCTTCCACGCACAAGTCTCCTCTATTCACTCTCAAGCCTTCATTCATTGTCTAGTCGTTGGGAGAAGAGGATGTTCCACTCTGGAGTCTTGAAGATGGAGCCGCTCCTCGTCGGATGGATGAAGATAGAAGATGCCGCTTGGATGAAGATGTTTGCCGGTCCGGATCTCCTCTTCTTGCCAGATAGGATGAAGACTTCGGAGCCTCTTCTGGACCTCTTCTTGCCGGATAGGATGAAGACTTCGGAGCCTCTTCTGGACGGATCGGTGATACCCGGCGTGGTGAAGACAAGGTAGGAAGATCTTCAGGGGCTTAGTGTTAGGTTTTTTAAGGGGGGTTTGGGTTAGATTAGGGGTATGTGGGTGGTGGGTTGTAATGTTGGGGGGGTATTGTATGTTTTTTTACAGGCAAAAGAGCTGTTTTCTTTGGGGCATGCCCCGCAAAAGGCCCTTTTAAGGGCTGGTAAGGTAAAAGAGCTGTAAACTTTTTATTTTAGATTAGGGTAGGGCATTTTTTTATTTTGGGGGGCTTTGTTATTTTTTTAGGGGGCTTAGAGTAGGTGTAATTAGTTTAAAATTCTTGTAATCTTTTTTTTTTTTTGTAATTTAGTGTTTGTTTTTTGTAATTTAGTGTTTGTTTTTTTTGTAATTTAGTTTAGTTGATTTAATTGTAGATAATTGTAGGTAGATTAGTTAATTTATTTATAGTGTTAGGTTTAATTGTAACTTAGGTTAGGATTTATTTTACAGGTAATTTTGTAATTAGTTTAACTAGGTAGCTATTAAATAGTTATTAACTAGTTAATAGCTATTGTACCTAGTTAAAATAAATACAAAGTTGCCTGTAAAATAAATATAAATCCTAAAATAGCTACAATATAATTGTTATTTATATTGTAGCTATATTAGGGTTTATTTTACAGGTAAGTATTTAGCTTTAAATAGGAATAATTTATTTAATAAGATTTATTTTATTTCGTTAGATTTAAATTATATTTAACTTGGGGGGGGTTAGTGTTAGGGTTAGACTTAGCTTTAGGGGATAATACATTTATTAGAGTAGCGGCGAGGTCCGGTTGGCAGATTAGGGGTTAATGCTTGAAGTTAGGGGTTGGCGATGTTAGGGAGGGCAGATTAGGGGTTAATACTATTTATTATAGGGTTTTTGAGGCGGGAGTGAGGCGGTTTAGGGGTTAATACATTTATTATAGTGGCGGCGAGGTCTGGTCGGCAGATTAGGGGTTAATAAGTGTAGGTAAGGTAGCAGCGACGTTGGGGGGGGCAGATTAGGGGTTAATAAATATAATATAGGGGTCGGCGGTGTTAGGGGCAGCAGATTAGGGGTACATAGGTATAATGTAGGTGGCGGCGGTGTACGGAGCGGCAGATTAGGGGTTAATAATAATATGTAGGGGTCAGCGATAGCGGGGGCGGCAGATTAGGGGTTAATAAGTGTAAGGTTAGGCGTGTTTAGACTCGGGGTGCATGTTAGGGTGTTAGGTGCAGACTTAGGAAGTGTTTCCCCATAGGAAACAATGGGACTGCGTTAGGAGCTGAACGCTGCTTTTTTACAGGTGTTAGGTTTTTTTTCAGCTCAAACTGCCCCATTGTTTCCTATGGGGGAATCGTGCACGAGCACATTTTTGAAGCTGGCCACGTCCGTAAGCAACGCTGGTATTGAGAGTTGCAGTGGCGGTAAATATGCATGTACGCTCCCTTTTTGGAGCCTAACGCAGCCATTCAGACAACTCTAAATACCAGCGTTGTTTAAAAGGTGCGGGGGAAAAAAACATGCGTAGCTAACGCACCCCTTCTAACGTAAAACTCTAAATCTAGGCGTTAATTTTTTAGACCAAACCTATTTTCTATATGAGAATTGTAAAGATTTTTCTTTCAAGTTTGATTTGTATCTGCACATATTTTATGTTTTGCTGTTATTGCTCATTACCTCAATAAAAAATTATTTAAAAAAAAAAAAGTCTTGTCCTACACGTCCTGGAAACGCTTGCACCTAAGGTCCTGAATATCTTGTAATGCCCTTTGGCCTATGTAATGCTCCTGCTGTTTTCCAGGAATTTATAAACAATGTCCTACGAGATATGTTGCAACAGTGTGTTGTGTTGTACTTAGACGACATCCTCATATACTCACCCACACTTGAGGCTCATAATTCTGATTTGATAGAGGTTCTTCAGAGACTACGTGAGAATTGCCTGTTTTGTAAACTCAAGAAATGTGAGTTCCATCAGACTCAAGTAACCTTCCTAGGTTATGTTATCTCCATTGTAGGGTTCTCCATGGATCCTGACAAGTTGTCTGCAGTTCTGCAGTGGCCTCGTCCAGTTGGTCTTCAGTCTATTCAATGTTTTTTGGGCTTCGCCAATTACTATAGAAAGTATATTGGTCAAACCTATCACAGACATGACCTGTAAAGAGAATGATCCACTTCATTGGTCACCTACTGCCATTAAGGCCTTTGATAGTCTTAAGACTGCCTTTGCTGCCACTCCAGTTCTGACTCATCCTAACCCTGTCATTCTTGAGGTCGATGCGTCTGAGACTGGAGTAGGTGCCCTCTTGTCTCAACGTCCTATGCCTGACGGTTCCTTGCATCCGTGCGGTTTCTTCTCTAAGAAATGGTCTTCAGCTGAGTGTAATTATGAAATTGGCGACAGGGAATTACTGGCCATAATTTTGGCACTCAAGGAATGGAGGCATCTTCTTGAGGGTACTAGCGTACCAGTGCTCATTCTTACTGACCACAAGAATTTAATTTATCTATCCAAAGCAAAACGTTTGTCACCCCGACAGGCCAGATGGGCGCTATTTTTGTCTTGGTTTAATTATGTGGTCTCCTACCTGCCTGGTAGTAAGAATGTTAGGGCTGATGCCCTCTCTTGACAATTTTTGCCTCTGTCCAAGGAGGAGTCTGTACCTACTTCAGTTATACCTCCTGACCATATTTTGGCTACATACATACTAATTTGACTTCTCCCTTGGGGGAGGAGATCCTGGCTGCACAAACCAATGCACCTCCTGAGAAACCTATTAGTAAGTGTTTTGTTCCTGACAATCTTCGAAGTAAACTTTTGCACACTTACCACTATCCTAAAGCCGCAGGTCACCCGGGCAAGAACCAAATAATTTGGTCTGTCACTCTACAATTCTGGTGGCCAGGTCTTCGTTCTGATGTTGCTGCATATGTTGCCTCCTGCTCAGTTTGTGCACAGATTAAGACTCCTCTACATCTTGCTGTGGGTCTTCTTCAACCTATTGCTAATGGTGAGCGTCCATGGACACATCTTCCCATGGACTTCATTGTCAAGCTCCCTGTTTCCAATGGCTATACTGTTATCCTTATGGTGGTTGATGTTTTTCTAAAATGTCACATTGCATTCCCTTGAAGAAGCGGCCTACCGCTCAGGAGCTTGCTTCAATTTTTGCCCGGGAGGTTGTCGATTTACATGGGTTACCCAAGGAGATAGTCTCAGACCGGGGTAGCCAGTTTGTCTCCAGATTTTGGCTTTTGTGCTCAAATGGGGATCCAGCTTTCCTTCTCCTCTGCATATCACCCTCAATCCAATGGGGCTGCGGTACGGTCTAATCAAGCTCTGGAACAGTTCCTCCGTTGCTATGTCTCAGATCACCCTAATAATTGGTCTGAATTGTTACCTTGGGCAGTTTGCTCGTAATAGTGCTATTAATGCTTCCTCCAAGTTATCCCCGTTCATGGTGAATTATGGGTTCCAACCATCCTTTTTGCCCGATTCATTCATGTCTCAGGGTATTCCAGCTTTGGAGGAGCATCTCTGGCAACTCCGTTCCACATGGGTGCAGATTCAGGATTGCCTTCATCGTTCTATGCAGCGCCAAAGGTTCCAGGCTGATCGTAGGCATCTGCCCGTGCCTTCCTACCAGGTTGGTGAGAGGGTTTAGCTGTCCTCCCGCAACTTGAACCTTCATGTGCCTTCCAATAAACTGGCTCCCCGTTATGTTGGTCCTTTTCGAACACTCCGAAAGGTCAATCTTGTGGCCTACGCTCTTGACCTTCCTCCTGCAATGCGCATCTCCAATGTTTTTCATGTCTCCCTCTTGAAACCATTGGTTTGTAATCAGTTTACCACTGTGTTGCCTCATCCCAGTCCTATCTCTGTTGACAACCATGAATAATATGAGGTAAGCAGTATTATTGTCAGATTATGCTTTGTACAAACCCTCTCTCCTTTTAGTTACACCCACAATTCTCTGATTCGTTCCTCCTTCTTTAAGAGAGCAGCTCACCTTTCACTCCCTGCTCAGTATTGAAGTCACTACACCTGTGAGGATTCCCAAGCTGTTTGCTAAAAGCTTCTCTTCACTCCAGGAAGGATTTCTGAGCCCTTTCTACTTGCCATATATTGCCACTTTGAACTTCCTTGAACTTGTCACTTTATTTACAGTGGGGTAAGGTACCTTAACTTTGATGTTTACTTTTTCACTGCTTTTTCCATTGCCGCAGCTCATACCCCTGTGTGAACTACTGCCTGTCAGCAATCTGCAGCGGAGTTGCGAGTGAAGCGTGACGTCACTTCCGGTCCTGTACCGGACTCTGCCAAACCACTCTGTGACATTAACGAAGGTACACAGCAACTACTTTTACTCTTTCAAGTTATCTGCAAGGTACTTTTCTCAGCTGTCATCATCCTATGTACACATACAGCTAAACTTACTACCAACTATCTGAACTGTGCATTAGATATGATATTTGTACCGGGGTTTCTACCTAAGTTCCACTCCATGTACTGATACACTGTTGCCTGAGTTTTTTCCTTTTCTTGTTACACTTCTGATAATATCTCAGTGTGATAATTATCAGTTAGTAGTCTACCTCTTTCAGTATCCTACTGAGTGAGTATATTCATAAAGATATATAATTATATTGAACCATTAGACTGAAGGATTCCTTTTTCAGCAATAAAGGATTCAGACAGTCTGGTGTAACAAATATACATTTACTTAGTACTGCAGTTGAGTTCCAGCCCTTCTTTCTGTAAACAGATTCTGATATAATACTGAGCCAAAAGTAACTATGGAACCAGCAGACTTAAGACAAATAGTATATAACCTTACTCAAAAAGTTGATCAGCTTGCACAGGGTCTCCATGATTTACAGATTGAAAATGCTGCCCTAAGAAAGGTTATTACAGATTCTATTGCTATTAAACATAACCAAACTGAGAGTTGTATTGAACCACAAGTTTCCCTTCCAGATCTATTCTGTGGAAACAGAAAAGCCTACAGGCAATTTAAAAATGCCTGTCTCCTATTATTTTCTATGAAACCTAGGACCTACCCCACTGATAGAGTAAAAGTCCTCACCACAATCTCCTTTCTCAGGGGGGATCCAAGGAACTGGGCTGATAAGTTCATAGAAAATCAGGATCCCATTTTAACTTCTCTTGTGGATTTCTTTACTAGTATGGATGAAATGTTTCAAGATACAGATGTTCAGCTTACTGCTGAGATGAGTCTCAGGAATCTGAAGCAGGGGAAAAGACCCGTGGAAGACTACATCACAGACTTTAAACAGTTCGCCACGGATGCTCTCTGGACCCCAGTCGCCCTCCGTAATCAATTTCGCTTAGGACTCTCAGAGTTGTTAAAAGACGAATTCGCCAGAATTGAACTACCTACAACTCTTGAAGCATTCATGAAGATGGCTGTTCAGATAGACCGACGATTACGTGAGAGGAAGGCAGAGAAGTATACAACAGATCCAAAACCTAAGACCTCCAACAGCTCCACCACCTCAACTTCTGTTACTCCTACAAAACCCTCTGTAGAACCTATGGAGATTGGCTTTCTTAGAGGCCCCCTCTCTCAGGAAGAGAAACAACGCAGACGCATAAAAAACCTTTGTTTGTATTGCGCCAATCCGACCCACAGTGTCCAGGATTGTCCTCTTCTTCTGAAGAATAAGAAATGTAAGTCCTCTAATTTGTATACATCTCTTCTCTCTCTGATGCAACCTTCTTATTGTACTCTGTCTGTCTCCCTACAGCTGGAACAAAGTCTTCTGAGGATCAATGATGCTATTATTGATTCCGGCGCTTCAGGGAACTACTTGGACCATGACTTCTGTCTCAAGAAAAACATTCCTCTCATTAAAAAGTCCACTCCAATACCTATCAGAGTCATAGATGGTTCTATCATGTGTTCTGGCCCTATAACTCATGAGACGATACCTGTAATGCTCAATATAGCTGGACATTTTGAGTTAATTTCTTTTGATGTACTCCCTTCACCTCATTTTTGTTTGGTTTTAGGGTTAAAGTGGCTACAAGTTCACAACCCCACTATTGTTTGGCACCCTTTTCAAATAAAGTTTTCTTCCACTTATTGCAGAGATACATGTCTCCCTAGTCCTCTTTTGTTACACTCGACTATTGTTTCTGAGGGGTTACCCCCTCAGTACTCCGAATTTAAGGATGTCTTTAGTAAGGTTGAGGCAGAGAATCTACCACCTCATAGGGCATATGATTGCCCCATAGATCTTCAACCAGGTGCCCGTATTCCCTTTGGTCACTTATACCCCTTGAGCACTCCTGAACTGGAGCATCTTAAAGTGTATCTTGACGACAACTTAAAAAAAGGTTTTATTAGGCCTTCAACCTCCCCTGCTGGCGCTGGGTTTTTCTTTGTTCGTAACAAAGATTCCAGCCTCAGGCCTATCATTGATTATCGTGAACTGAACAAATGCACGATCAAAAACCGTTACCCCCCTGCCTCTTATACCAGAGATGATAGAAAGACTTTCAGAGGCTACCATTTTCACTAAGCTCGACTTAAGGGGGGCTTATAATCTCATTAGGATCAAAGAGGGACACGAGTGGCTAACGGCATTTAGGACCAGGTATGGTCTATTCGAATATCTTGTAATGCCGTTTGGCCTTTGCAATGCCCCTGCCACTTTTCAGTTCTTCATCAACGATGTTTTCCGTGATCTCCTGGATATATGTCTTGTTATATATCTGGATGATATACTCATCTATTCCAGGACTCATGAAGATCATGTGAGGCATGTCAGACAGGTCCTTGCACGTCTCAGAGCACATAAACTCTACGCTAAACTGGAGAAATGCAAATTTCATACAACCCAGGTTTCTTTTCTGGGATATGATATATCCCCATCTGGAATTCAAATGCAGAAAGAAAAAGTTGAAGCTGTTCTGGATTGGCCTGAACCTAAGACCAAAAAAGACCTCCAACGCTTCCTTGGGTTTTCAAACTATTATAGGAAATTTATTAAAGGATTTTCTAAAATAGTGAAACCTCTCACCGTTTTAACTGGGTCTACAACATCTTTCTCATGGGGTTTAAAAGCTAAAGAAGCTTTCCAGTATCTAAAAACCAGATTCACCTCTGCGCCAATTCTTCAATTTCCTAATCCTTCATACCAATACACCCTGGAAGTTGACTCTTCAGATTTTGCCATTGGAGCCGTACTCTCTCAACAAAAATCTCAAACTGATCCTCTCCATCCAATTTCATACTTCTCCAAACTTATGTCACCTGCCGAACAGAATTATGCCATTGGCGACAAGGAGTTGTTGGCCATCCGACGCTCTCTTGAACATTGGAGACATCTCCTGGAAGGCACTACTATACCAATCAATATATTTACAGATCACAAGAACCTTCAATATCTTCAGTCTAATAAAACTTTATCTGCTAGACAGGTTCGTTGGAGCCTGTACTTTGACCGCTTCAATTTTGTTATCATTTACAGACCAGCTAATAAGAATATCAAAGCTGATGCTCTTTCTCGTCTACCTGAACGATCTGTAAATCTATCCGCCAGAAAGGACATTGTTTCCCCACATTGCTTCGTAGGTCTCACTACCCCTTTCTTTACTGATCTTCAGAATTACTGCAATGAACAATCAACTCCTCCTGAACCAACTTTAGTCAAGACTAATGGTATCTATTACCATGGAGAGAAAATTTTTATACCACCTTCCTTGAGGACAAACGTTATACAGTCCTGCCATGACATTCCTTTAGCAGGACACCCAGGTGTCCAACGAACTCTTGATCTTGTCTCTCGGACTTACTGGTGGCCACTCATGAAATCCACTATTTCTGAATACATTGCCAGTTGTAGGACTTGTATCACCTGTAAACCCGAAAGAAAACCACCTTTTGGGTTGCTTATGCCATTACCAATTCCCAACAAGCCTTGGCATCATGTGTCCATGGATTTTATAGTAGACTTACCACCATCAAAAGGACAAACGACTATACTCGTTGTCATTGATTTACTCACTAAAATGGCACATTTTATTCCATTCCATAAACTCCCTACTTCCTCTGAAACCGCTACCCTTTTCATAGACCACATCATCAAATTACACGGGATCCCATCCATCTTAACGACTGATAGGGGTACGCAATTCACCTCAAAATTTTGGAGCAAGTTATGTGAATTGACCAAGATGGAACATCGCTTTACCACAGCTTTTCATCCGCAAACGAATGGACAATCGGAAAGGTTGAATCAATGGCTTGAACATTTCTTGAGATGTTATTGTTCCTATCAACAGAATGACTGGATGACATATCTCTCTATGGCAGAATTTGCTTACAATAACCTATCTAATTCATCTACCAAAATGACACCTTTTTTTGCAAATTATGCTTACCACCCCACAATGACTTTCTCAACTCTTCCTTCCTCAGATTCACCTGTCATCGATGATCTCCATTGTTCACTTCAGGAGAATTTTAACCAGATACAGGAAAACATCCGCAAGTCCCAGCTGTCCCAGAAACATTACTACGACCTTCGGAGACGTAAGCCTCCCGATTACGCTATAGGTGATTTAGTCTGGCTCTCCACTCGAAACTTGAAACTACAAATACCATCCAAAAAGATGGCCAGTCTTTTCTTAGGTCCATTCCCTATCCAGAAGGTTGTCAATGCCAACGCTGTCAGATTGAACCTCCCCAGCTCCTTGAAGATACATCCTACGTTTCACGTCTCGCTACTGAAACCTTATTCACCCGCAAGGGATAGACGGATCCTTCTACCTCCTACAAATCTTCCTCTGGCACCGGATGAGTACGAAGTTGACACCATATTGGACTCCAGGTTCTACAGGGGTGTTCTTCAATATTTAGTGAGGTGGAAGAATTATTCCAGTGATGAGGACTCCTGGGAACCACTCTCCAACCTCAACTCACCTAGACTTCTCTCTTTGTATCATCGTCGCCATCCTGACCGACCTCGTCCCCTCGCTGTGGAACAGCGTCCTTGAAGGGGGGATTCTGTCAGATTATGCTTTGTACAAACCCTCTCTCCTTTTAGTTACACCCACAATTCTCTGATTCGTTCCTCCTTCTTTAAGAGAGCAGCTCACCTTTCACTCCCTGCTCAGTATTGAAGTCACTACACCTGTGAGGATTCCCAAGCTGTTTGCTAAAAGCTTCTCTTCACTCCAGGAAGGATTTCTGAGCCCTTTCTACTTGCCATATATTGCCACTTTGAACTTCCTTGAACTTGTCACTTTATTTACAGTGGGGTAAGGTACCTTAACTTTGATGTTTACTTTTTCACTGCTTTTTCCATTGCCGCAGCTCATACCCCTGTGTGAACTACTGCCTGTCAGCAATCTGCAGCGGAGTTGCGAGTGAAGCGTGACGTCACTTCCGGTCCTGTACCGGACTCTGCCAAACCACTCTGTGACATTAACGAAGGTACACAGCAACTACTTTTACTCTTTCAAGTTATCTGCAAGGTACTTTTCTCAGCTGTCATCATCCTATGTACACATACAGCTAAACTTACTACCAACTATCTGAACTGTGCATTAGATATGATATTTGTACCGGGGTTTCTACCTAAGTTCCACTCCATGTACTGATACACTGTTGCCTGAGTTTTTTCCTTTTCTTGTTACACTTCTGATAATATCTCAGTGTGATAATTATCAGTTAGTAGTCTACCTCTTTCAGTATCCTACTGAGTGAGTATATTCATAAAGATATATAATTATATTGAACCATTAGACTGAAGGATTCCTTTTTCAGCAATAAAGGATTCAGACAGTCTGGTGTAACAAATATACATTTACTTAGTACTGCAGTTGAGTTCCAGCCCTTCTTTCTGTAAACAGATTCTGATAATTATTGACTCTCGTATGTCCAGGGGCCGCATACAGTATTTGGTTCACTGGAGGGGCTATGGTCCGGAGGAATGTTCATGGGTTCCCTCCTCTTATGTTCATGCTCCTGCCCTCTTCTGTGCCTTCCATGCCGTTTCCCCAATAAGCCTTTTGTCCTCCCACAGGGAGAGGTCATTGAGGGGAGGGTACTGTCAGGGTTTTTCCCTGCTTTGTTTGCCATGTGCTGCTGGCAGCCATTTTACTCACCTCTCTTTCTGAGTCTGGTGCAGAGTGTGTGATGCTGCTCATTTCCTGCATGCCCTCTTATGGCCAGACCCTCTTATGTGAGACAGGTTGCAGTCTCAGAATTGTGATGTCATCACTTATTATTTAAAGGGCCTCTGTTCAGTATGATTTGCCCTTGCGTTTTCTCAGACCTGTTTGTGAGTTCCAGTTCCTTTGTATTACCTGGCTGTCTGACGTCCCTCCTGGTTCCTGATCCCTGGCTTGTTCCTGACTCTACTGTTCTCCTTGTTCCTGATTCCGGCTCATCTGACTACTCGCTTTGGCTCCTGACTCGGCTTTTCTGACTACCAGCTCTGGCTTTGACTCCTGGCTTGTTGTTTGATTTGTGGACTTTTTATTATTTTTTGTTATTGATAAAGGTGTAATTATTTTTGTACATCTTGTCTCAGTCTGATTCCTGGCACCCTGACAAAAATATTATTTTGTATCATTCAATCTTTACAATGATCCTATTGAAATATGGTGATACACACAATTGTAAATATATTCTAAAGCTTTACAAATTATACTCATCACGTTACTAGATCCAAATCAATTCATAATCATGGATGCACTTTTAATTATTGCGCAATGCTCATGGAAGATATAATTGCGCAGAGACGTGAACATGGGTTTGCTGTAACAGTGGCATTACTTTAGACATGTTTGTAAAATGTATAGATTACTTAGTATAAATGTGAAGAATACAGTATCCTGATGTTAAATCTTATAAAATACAAAAGCTATACTAGCAATATAAAAAGAAACATTGTCCACTCAATGTCTAACAATTGATGACAATGCAAGAAGACATAAAATGACTTAAAGGGACAGTGAACAACATACAAGCTTGAAAATAAATATACATGATCTCTTTATTTATAAATACATTTTTGAAAACCATGAACTCACATGAAGAATTAAAATGTTTAACTTTGTCAATTTGAAAATCAATGTATGATTGTTCATGTAAAAGTTCTTATTTGTATTAATGATAGCCAATCCTGATTTAATATTTTACAGAGATGGATGTTGGTGCTGGACCCTCAAGCCCGGGTTTGTCCCAGTCTGGTATGTCTCATTATACTTTACTTTTGTCTTACAAATTTGTACATAACATTTCCTAATCCATTCACATTGATCTATATTAACATGTATCCTCTAATTCAATTTTAGGTGTATTTAAAAAGAATAATCATAATTCAGAGATCTAATTCCATTGTAATCCAAATCTCAATTTATTAGTATTCAAAGATATTCCTCTGAATCTTGCTATCTTTATTAGAATGTAATATTAGGGTCTTACCCATTTTGTATTCTGCACCTGGGTAGTGCTTGACAGTTGGTGGCTACATTTAGACAACACTAACACATTTTTACACATGTGCAGAATATATAAATATACATCTCATATGCTTTGATAGTTTCTTCTTATCATTAAGAGAGAAAGAGAATTAAATATTCATGATGATAGGAGGAAATTATATATTCGATTTGAATTGCATGCTCTCTCCGATTCATTACATCAACATGGGGGCGGAGCCAGCGCTCTGTGAAGATGGCTGCACTTTTGTGAGCTCCGAGCTCCCTTCAGGGCTAAATAACTACTAAATACCTGACAACGCAGGAAAACATGCTAAAAGTGCCTATGGACTATCGGACAACAGGCTGAGATATACTTTCCGGTCTCTGGTGGCTATTCTGAAATCGGCATCAGCGTGCGAGTGTTCAATGTGGCGGAGTGAGCCACGTGGTCTCCGACTTGCAAAATACCCATCCACATATCCTTAAACACCCGATACAGGTGACCCACATGCATCAGACTCTAGTGGACTGCTGAGAGGGCCAATCCAGCTCTGGAGTAGGAGACAGATATCGGAAGACAACCGATCAGAACCCGCTAAGGTATGACAATCGCAGACACCACTGACGAACTATACAATTATCCCTTATACTTCAGAGTGGCACCGGACACTATATATCAATTCACCGCTCTATCCTGAGATAGAGCACCATGTGAACAATAGGAGAATGCCTAGAATGGAATAAATTGAGTGTATGTGCCAGCCACACTTCCCCTGCGCCCTCACTACATAACTATCTTCCTGCCAAGCACTCCGGGCGACGCCATCAGCCAGCACTGCATAAAAAGGCTATATTTTATTTTGGGGCCTGGTCTTCTCTGGCGGCAAAGATAGTGATAACAGACAGTGTATAGTCACATCACCATATAATTAAGGGGGCTTTATAGCTGTTACTCTCCAGCCCTTCATATATAGATTGCCTCACATCTTTTCATAGACACTCTTGCTTTGTCCAGCACCCAATAAGAAAATAAATTTCTCCCAGTCTTGCACCCCACATTGTAGCACACCCAAGCAGCTAACATGTTGCCTAAGAAAGGAGGCAAACCTGAAAAGCCCGCTAAGAAACAGGGCCAAACACCCTCTGTGAATAATTTTTTTAAATCTATGGAAACCTCCACTCCCGCTACTTCCAAACTATCAGTGACCCACCCCAGATCCCCCTCATCTTCCTCAGAGTCTGAGCTGGAAAATCTAGAATCTGCTATCACTATCCCTAAAGCATTACTTGACTCACTTTCATCTAAAAAAGACTTTTCCTCTCTGGTTGGCCAGGTCAGACAGTGTATTAGAGAGGAGATTGTAGACATCAAAAAAGAAATTTCTGAAGTTGGCCAGAGGGTGGAGAAACTTGAGAGTCAATCTGACCTTACTACTTCCAATATTGCTTTCCTTAGGGCTAAGATAGCGCAGCAAGACACCAGCATGGCTCAAATGGAAAACAAGATCGATGATCTGGAAAACAGGAGTCGTAGGGGCAATGTAAGAATCAGGGGCATTCCTGAAACCATAGCCCCAGCAGATCTCGAGGACTTTATATAAGGTCTTTTCTCATACCTACTGGACACAGGTGACAATGCCACAATAGCGCTAGATCGCTTCCACAGAGCTCTAAGGTGTAAGCCCCTGGGGGATCAGCCCCCGAGAGATGTTATCGTCAAAATTACCTAATACTCCATCAAGGAAGATATTATGAAAAGGGCAAGACAGAAGCATCCTATAAGGTTTAGAACAGCCTCCATACAGGTTTTCGAAGACCTGACATACAGGACTTTATTAAAAAGAAGGGAACTCAGGCCTTTAACAACTAAGCTGAGGCAACTCAACATCCCATATTGATGGGGCCATCCATTTCATCTACAAATTTCCTGGAAAAGCAAGAGGTTATTGTGTCATTCACAGGAGGACATAGACCAGATCTGCAAAACCAAATATGGTCCTATGACATCTGACTCGATGGGCTGACAGCCCCAGGATGGTAATTACTAGCCAGGTTGAATCAGCCCTCAAGGGGGCTTTATTGTAGAACTTTATGATGCATGATAACATTCTAGCTACTTTATATATGTGGACTTGTTTTACGTGAGTGCTATGTCCTAGGATGGCAGGAATGACTCAATATGCTGACATGGTATAGGGAGGGTGCTGGGCTTTGATAATAATAAATAATATGTTAACGTTGTTCTTTCAAATTTTACTCACACTAGGCCATGTCCCAATGAGAAAGGGACACATGTTTTAAAATTCTTAAGAGTGCACTATGTTTGGTTCAATGCAGTCCTTTCTTAGTCCATGGTGTAACATAAAAAAATCATTTTTTGTTGTCTATATTATGTCCTGCTACTGGTGTTACACACCCCTAATTAACATGTTTAAGCCCATAAGGGGATTATTCCCTAACTCGGAGGATTCCCATCCTAATCCACTTGTTCTACACCAGTTGTGTATTTTTTTTATATTTCTATATTATACTGTTATAGTTTTTTAATGTTGTTTTTTTTATATGTCCAGGGAAATCTAATGAACTCTAGCAATGTCTTCATGTCATGCGAAAACCTGTATGCTTATTTTGTTTACTCTGTAGGAATATATGGCTAGGACAACCCTAACAACACAGACTATCCAAATTATCACACAGAATGTAAAGGGTATTAACAGCCCACACAAGAGAGCTATGGCCATTCGAGATTTATGTAAAAGAGGCGGGCATATATTACTACTACAGGAGACCCATTTTAAAGCTAATAAAATTCCCAAATACTTTTCCCCACACTTCCCTCAACACTTCCATAGTACATGTCCCACTAAAAAGGTAAATGGAGTAAGCATTTTACTACATAGGTCTATCCCATTTAAACTCCTTCAGGTGGACAAAGATAAAGAGGGCAGGTACATAGGGATTTCAGGCCTGTTGTTCGGTAAGCCGATCACCATAGCAAACCTTTATGCTCCTAATGCCGGTCAAAATACATTTTTCTCCCTCATCTCCACCAAAATATCCGATTTTTACATTCAATCTGGCAGAATATCAAATCCCTAACTCTTCATGATGCATGGAGGTATGCTCATCCACAAATGAGGGATTACACCTTCTTTTCCCACCCACAAAAAAGCTATTACAGAATTGATTACATCCTGGTAGACCACATTGCCCTCTCCTTAGTTAAAGACATCCATATAAAACACACATCCTGGTCAGACCATTCCTTGGTAGGGTGTAGACTAGAATGGCCATCCATCCCGGTAAAGCCCTTCTCTTGGAGATTGGACAACTCTTTACTCTCTGACCCACAGACGGTAGAGAAAATTAACAAACAATTAGACCTCTACTTTTCTCTCAATAACATTCCTGATTCTAACATAGCTATGGTCTGGGAAGCCCATAAGGCTTTCATTAGGGGCGACCTCATCAAGATTAAAGCAACTAAGAAAAAACAATCCCTAACATCATACACTAGGCTAGCACAGGAAGTCTCTGAGGCTGACTATCTTTTAAAACTACATCCAACAGACCAAACTCTACTCGCCACCCTAAATGACAAGCGAAATAACCTTAATCAATACTTACAAATAGAGTCCCAAAAACAACAAATGCATATCAAACAAAAATATTATGGGGAGGGGAATAAATCCGGGAAACTCTTTGCTAGGGCATTAAAAAAACAATTACTCCAGTCATACATCCACTCTCTCACTTCCCAGCATGGCAAAGTAATTGAAGATACAAAGACAATAGGCAACACTTTTAAATCATTTTATCACAAGTTATACAACTTATTACCAAACAGACCCTTGGAATCACACAAGACTCTATGCGACAAATATCTCAAAGACATTTTACTCCCCGAACTAAGCACTAAAGAGAAAGATTTACTAAACACCCCAATTAGTAGCAAAGAGATCTTGGATGCTATATCAGATCTGAAGCAGGAGAAGGCCCCCCGGCCCAGACGGTTTCTCAAATAGATACTACAAAACCTTTAAAGCCCAATTGACCGGGTCAACCTGTTTAACTACATTTCTGATGATTATAGGTTCCCGGACACTATGTTACAGGCACATATTTCAATTCTCCCTAAGCCAGGCAAGCCCCCCACCTCCCCGGAGAACTTCAGACCCATCTCCTTGCTAAATGTCGACCTAAAATTGTATGCTAAAATTCTAGCAAATAGAATAAACAATTTTTTACCAAATTTGATCCATTGTTATCAAGTGGGGTTCGTGCCGTCTCGGGAGGCCAGGGACAACACGTGCAAAGTAGTACACCTCATGGAATATACTAAAAAATGTAATATCCCTTCTGCATTTTTATCAACCGACGCTGAGAAAGCTTTTGATAGACTGAACTGGATTTTTCTCCGGTCCACTCTTCAAAAATTCGGCTTTCCCACTACATTTATTAACAAAATTTTCGCCCTTTATTCATATCCCTCAGCCCAAGTCAGAGTTAATGGGGCTCTGTCTGACTTTTTCGAAATCAGTAATGACACCCGCTAGGGCTGCCCTCTTTCCCCTTTGCTGTTCATGTTGTCCCTGGAGCCCTTGGCGGA
Organism: Bombina bombina; assembly: GCF_027579735.1. Lineage (NCBI taxonomy): Eukaryota > Metazoa > Chordata > Amphibia > Anura > Bombinatoridae > Bombina > Bombina bombina. The sequence goes on along the minus strand of NC_069501.1, from coordinate 301,198,823 downwards.
GCGAATCCGTAATAACCCAAACGTGCAAGGCATCACACTGGGAGGAGAGACCTACAAACTGGCAATATTCGCCGATGATATCTTAATGACCTTGTCCTCTCCAAGACAATCCTTGTCAGCTCCAAGATGAATCAGCTCCAAGATGAATTAGAAACATTTGGCAGGGTCTCAAATTTCTCAATCAACCATAATAAATCAGAAATCCTCCCCTTAAATATGCCGGATGAAGATCTTTTATTAATCAAACAACAATTCCCCTTTAAAATCCAAAATCACGCTTTAAAATACTTAGGGATTTTTCTCACACCCAAATTAGACGACCTACGTAAATTAAATTATGGCAAACTCTTGGAGGAGTTTACACAACTGTCCTTCTCCTGGCTCCCAAAGAATATTTCCTGGTTGGGTAGAATCGCAGCAACAAAAATGACCCTCTTGCCAAAGGCCTTATATGTCTTACAGGCTTTGCCTATCCCTGGCATCAACACATACATCCGGAAACTCCAGGCCATAATTGACACATATATTTGGCACCGCAGACCCCCAAGGATAGCAAAGAGTACTATGTATACACACAGGGAAGATGGTGGTCTATGGGTTCCCTACATTTACCTGTACAAGCTAGCGACTTCACTGAATAGAATAATTGACTGGTGTAGGCAGGGGGAAAACTCCTATAAGAGATGCGTTCAGTTGGAACAAAAAATCCTGGGAGTCCCCTGTTTGGGTGGCATTTGCTGGGCCCCCCAAAAACCCTGTATAGATTCCATAACTGCCTACCCAATTCTCAAGGAGGCTCGGTCAGACTGGACGATGATCAGAAACAAATTTCATCTCATTTCTTCTCCCTATTCTCCACTATCGATATTACACCCGAATAGAGAATTCTTGGTAGAGGCTCCTAGAATCCCACCCATCAGTCTAAATCCAACCTATTTGAGAAGCCATATCCCTATATATCTCTTATTAACACAAGGCCAGTTGTCCTCTAGAGAAGTATTGCTGGAGAGAGATTTAACCCAATTTAACTCCTGGTTGTATTATAATCAGGTAAGACATTTCCTTGTATCCCACAAATCACAGAGAGACTTGCTAAGATCTCTCACACCCTTTGAATCCCTTTGCTCGTCACCAGCCCCTCCTAAAAAAACAATCTCCCTAATGTATCAATCCCTTCTTAAGTCTTTCTTCCCCACAAAACCGAATTACACACTTAGCTGGGAGAAAGAACTTAATAAACACATTTCGGCCAAACAATGGTCCTCCTGGTTTAAAGCCACAGCCAAGTCGGCCCACTCGGCATCAGGGTTAGAAACTAACTTAAAGATTACAACTAGATGGTATTTAACTCCGAGAAAACTGAAACATATGTTTATAAATGCCAGCGATAGATGCTGGAGAGGGTGTGGTCAAGTGGGCACTATGTATCATATTTGGTGGGATTGCGCTGCGATAAAATCTTTCTGGGCACGAGTACACGAAGTAGCCTGCACCATAACTGGTGTTCAAACAGAGCTCTCCCCAGAGATGATTCTTTTTAATGCTACCCTACCGACCCCTTGCAAAATCAGGAAACATCTCTACCAAATTTTAATAAACGCTGCCAAACGTCTTATTCCTATACTTTGGGAAAAAAAACAAGTCCCAAGCCTAAATCAATGGATTGAGCAAGTAAAAAGTACATTAATCCTGGAGAGATTCCACTATTTCAAGACAGGTCAGTTAGATTTTTTCCATGACATGATGTTCCTCTGGGAACAGTATACTTTTGCATCCACATAACATACCCCCCACTCGACTAGAGGACAGGAGGGCACAGTAGATGGGAGGTGGGGGACAGATAAACCCCCATCCTACGATCCTTGTTACATATAATTCCTTGGTTTGTTTTTTGTTTCTGTTTGTGTTTCTATTTTTGTTTTAGAACACTTAGTTCTGTTGTTACATATGGAGAATGATCTACTTTAATCCCCATCAATGCTGGACTTTTATATCCTGAACAGAACTTTTTAATTAAGCGGTGGTACCTGGACATTTCTGCTTATTCTATATTTTCACATGTGAGATGTTATCATTATACATGCTGTAACTTGCATATCTGTTTGTTTGTAAACTTAACTTGAAATAAAGAGAAAGAAATAATAAAAAATAAAAAAAATAGCATCATTACATCAACATATGGACATCTATTTATCAAGCTGTCAACTGCCATAGGAATCAATGGGAGTCTGAAAGCAGCTTAAGCTTATGTCCGCTGCTGCCCGATATCCCATTGATTCCTATGGGAATGTTTACACCTAACACCCTAACATGTACCCCGAGTCTAAACACCCCTAATCTGCCCCCCCCTACACCGCCGCCACCTACTTTATACTTATTAACCCCTAATCTGCCATCCCGACAGCGCTGCCACATAAATAAAAGATATTAACCCCTATCCCGCCGCTCCTGGACCCCACTGCAACAAAAAAGAAACCTATTAACACCTAAACCTAAGCTCCCGGAGCACACCGCCACCTACATTATACTTATTAACTGTTAATCTTCCGCCCCCTACACCACCGCCAACTACATCATATTTATTAACCCTTAATCTGCCCCCCCTACACCGCCGCCACGTACCTACATTTATTAACCCCTAATCTGCCGCCCCCAACGTCGCCGACACTATATTAAATTTATTAAACACCCCCTAACTTAAATATAATTTAAATAAATCTAAATAAATATTACTATCATTAAATACATTATTCATATTTAAAATTAAATACTTACCTATAAAATAAACCCTAAGCTAGCTACAATATAACTAATAGTTACATTGTATCTAGCTTAGGGTTTATTTTTATTTTACAGGCAACTTTGTATTTATTTTAACTAGGTAGAATAGTTATTAAATAATTATTAACTATTTAATAACTTCCTAGTTAAAATAAAGACAATTATACCTGTAAAATAAAACCTAACCTACGTTACGATTACACCTAACACTACACTATAATTAAATTAATTCCCTAAGCTAAATACAATTAAATACAATTAAAAAAAATTATCTAAAGTACAAAACCCCCCCACAAAATTACAGAAAATAATAAAATAATTACAAGATTTTTAAACTAATCTAATACCCCTAACAAAATAAAAAAGCCCCCCCCCAATAAAAAAGCCCTACCCTACACTAAATTACAAATAGCCCTTAAAAGGGCCTTTTGCGGGGCATTGCCCCAAAGTAATCAGCTCTTTTACCTGTAAAAAAAAAATTACAACCCCCCAACATTAAAACCCACCACCCACACAACCAACCCTACTCTAAAACCCACCCAATCCCCCCTTAAAAAAAACTAAAACTAACCCCTTGAAGATCACCCTACCTTGAGAAGTCTTCACCCAACTGGGCCGAAGTCCTCCACGAAGCCGGCAGCAGAAGTGGTCCTCCAGACGGGCAGAAGTCTTCATCAGGCGGCATCTTCTATCTTCATCCATCCAGCGTGGTGCGGCTCCATCTTCAAGACATACGACGTGGCGCATCCTCTTCTTTTGACGTCTTTTTGCTGAATGAATGTTCCTTTAAATGACGTCATCCAAGATGGCGTCCCTTGAATTCCGATTGGCTGATATAATTCTATCAGCCAATCGGAATTAAGGTAGGAAAAATCCTATTGGCTGATGCAATCAGCCAATAGGATTGAGCTCGCATTCTATTGGCTGTTCCAATCAGGTACATTTTTACAGGTAAAAGAGCTGATTACTTTGGGGCAATGCCCCCCAAAAGGCCCTTTTAAGGGCTATTTGTAATTTAGTGTAGGGTCGGGCTTTTTTTTATTTTGGGGGGGGCTTTTTTATTTTGTTAGGGGGATTAGATTAGGTGTAATTAGTTTAAAAATCTTGTAATTATTTTATTATTTTTTGTAATTTAGTGTTTGTTTGTTTTTTGTACTTTAGATAATTTTTTTTAATTATCTTTATTTTAACTAGGAAGTTATTAAATAGCTATTTAATAACTATTCTACCTAATTAAAATAAATACAAAGTTGCCTGTAAAATAAAAATAAACCCTAAGCTAGATACAATGTAACTATTAGTTATATTGTAGATAGCTTAGGGTTTATTTTATAGGTAAGTATTTAGTTTTAAATAGGAATCATGTAGTTAATGATAGTAATATTTATTTAGATTTATTTAAATTATATTTAAGTTAGGGGGTGTTAGGGTTAGGGTTAGACTTAGGTTTAGAGGTTAATAAATTTAATATAGTGTTGGCGACGTTGGTGGCGGCAGATTAGGGGTTAATAAATGTAGGTAGGTTGTGGCGGTGTAGGGGGGGCAGATTGGGGGTTAATAAGTATAATGTAGGGGGCGGTGGGCTCCGGGAGCGGCGGTTTAGGGGTTAATAATTTTATGTAGTTGCGGCGGGGTCCGGGAGCAGCGGTTTAGGGGTTAATATATTTATTAGAGTTGCGGCGGGGTCTGGGAGCGGCGGTTTAGGGGTTAAACACTTTATTAGAGTTGCGGTGGGCTCCAGGAGAGGCGGTATAGGGGTAAACAGTATAGTATAGTGTGGGTGTTTAGTGACAGTATTCCAAGAAAGCTGTAAAAAAGCCGATGAGCAGCAAGATCGATGACTGTTAGTTAACAACAGTCCACTGCTTATCACCCCGTACTTGGTGCGCGGCTTTTTGACAGCTTTTTTGATAATTATGGAGAACGTATTCAGGTCCGTGGCAGCGATGTTAGGCGATCTTAGGCGAACGTATTGGTGCTGTTGAATGCAAGAAAGTCGATGCTTTGATAAATAGATGCCATGGAATAGACAATTCCTTTAGAGTGACATTCTCAAATATTGATATTGAATGTATCTATAGATCAAAAATATATTTCTTAATCATTACACTGTTTGGATGAAACAATATTGTGATTTAAATCACATCTTTCCCTCTCGGACTACCTTCATATATAAGCAAATCCTAACAGCACCGTGATTACATAGTTTTAAATATATTTTATGTCTTGCACTGTGATCAATATGTGTTGTGTCAGAAACCAGATTACTGTACATTGCACAAATTGATATATGTGCTACTTGTATTATCCTCTAGTTGTCACCAGTTGTTATTCAAAGTGTTGTCTGTCTGGATTCTTTTACAAAGAGGGACCAATAGTTATTTGTAGATATGCTATAGATTAATATGATAAGAATTGGCTGTCTAATATTTTAAAAAATCGGACATATGTGAAAGACATTTTCTTTCCACTCACCTTGATGAAATAATTAAATTATTTTTCATATTAGTGGTCTAGTCTTCACATTTCAAAACATATATTTGTAAATAGTTTAGAATAATGTTATTTTTTAATACCAGATATGTATATTTAAAGCTGATGTACATATTGTGTTACATAATATTTATTTATATCATTAATAGAGCTAGTTATTGTGACAGACTCGGAGGGATCCAATGCTGACACAGACCTGCCTTTGCAGGGTCCTGGTAAGTTCATTAACTCATTCATACATCATTAAAGGTGTCTTTTTCAGAAATATTCTGATCATGATTATGATGAAGCATTACATTTGAATAAAACTTATAAGGTAACTGTAATTATATATATTTTTATTTTATTAGTTTGATATTAAGATCTCAAAGATTCTTAGTGTCAGGGTGCCAGGAATCAGACTGAGACGAGAAGTGCCAAAATAATCACACCTTTATTAATAGCAAAAAATAATAAAAAGTCCACAAGTTAAATAACAAGCCAGGAGTCAAAACCAGAGCTAGTAGTCAGACGAGCCGAGTCAGGAGCCAAAGCGAATAGTCAGACGAGCCAGAATCAGGAACAAGGAAAACAGCAGAGTCAGGAACAAGCCAGGGATCAGGAACCAGGAAGGACGTCAGGCAGCCAGGTAATACACAGGAACTCTCACAAACAGGTCTGAGACAACGCAATGGCAAAGCATACTGAACAGAGGCCCTTTAAATAATAAGTGATGACATCACAATTCTGAGACTGCATCCTGTCTCACATGGATGATGCACACCAGTCTGGCCATAAAAGGAAGTGCAGGAATTGAGCAGCATCCCCCACAATGCACCATAGTTAGGAAGAGAGGTGAGTAAAATGGCTGCCAGCAGCACATGGCAAACACAACAGGGAAAAAACCCTGACACTTAGTCTACACCTTTGTGCTTCAGAACATGGCTAGCATATGTTGATATTTTGTATAAATGTAGACAACAATCATCAATCGATACACACATGAGAACTATTGAAAATCTGGAAAGAAGCATAGTACACAGAACATTTAAAATACATACAATCACATTTAATCATTAATCATCGATAATTATATATTTTATTTCAATTGCATTCTCCATCCAAATTAAGAATTTCCTAACTTTGGTTCAGTATCTCTTTAATGCAACATTGATGTGTGTCCTTAAGCACCAGTAACACATGTTATAATATTTGACTTTAACTTGTACACAACATATTATGTATTACAGATATTGATGTAACAACATGTACGATGGAGGAGGAAGTGGCTCCCTTGGAGTCTGATGGTACGTCAAATACATATAACATGTATATAACGTGTTGTTTTTTTCAAAATCATACTATTGAAGAGAATTAAAGTCTACAGCTTGGTGCCTTTAACATATATTATTCCATTATTTATCTAATGCACTACTGCCTCCCTTTCTATATCATGCAGCATGAACATATGTTTTAATTTAATTTCCAATTTATGTATGAATTGTCATGAATGACATCATGATGTCACATGCATATTACATCCAAACACCCAATAATCATCTTATGATTGTACAGACAGTCATTGCTATTCATCTGAGTGCCTAGATGCATACCATCTCATTATGTCGACATTGTTCTGAGCTTCCCAGACATTTCTAAGTATACATAAAACATAATTGTTTGAAATTCGATTTAATTTCAAGATGTATGATATCTAAAGGGATTTGAAAATGATTTATATTTAGACTGTCCATTTCACTCAAATAAATATAAATAATCCCTCTAACCTAAATATTCAATTCTGATTGTGTCTATTAATATTGGGATGACATACATTTAATCCTAATGTAAAAGAGATATTCACAAAACATACTCTGTAAAATTATTTGTGAGATACCATTCTATTCTTAATATTTAATATGAACGGTAGTATCTACCATACCATATAGTACCAAATAATACTGTGAGCATGTATTTCAAATGTTAGTAAACATGAAACCCTAAATGTATCTGTCCCTAGTTATGTTAAAGGACCAGTCAACAAATTAGATTTGCATAATCAACAAATGCAAGATAACAAGACAATGCAATAGCACTTAGTCTGAACTTCAAATGAGTAGTAGATTTTTTTTATAACAAATTTCAAAGTTATGTCTATTTCCACTCCCCCTGTACCATGTGATAGCAATCAGCCAATCACAAATGCATATACGTATAGTCTGTGAATTCTTGCACATGCTCAGTAGGATCTGGTGACTCAAAAAGTGTAAATATAAAAGACTGTGCACATTTTTTTTAATGGAAGTAAATTGGAAAGTTGTTTAAAATGACATGCTGTATCTGAATCATGAAAATGTAATTTAACCTGAGTGTCCCTTTAAACATACAATTTTAACCCTGTTTGCAATTCTCTTCTATTCTCAAATGTGCTTCAGTCTCTTGGTCTAATGTGTTGAAGGAGCATCAATATACTACTAGTTTTAAGTGAACACATGTGTGAGGCAATGACAATCGGTAGATATATGCAGCCAACAATCAGCAGATTGAAGCTATGTTCTTTACTGCTCCTGAGCTTTCCTAGATAGACCTTTCTGCAAAGGATAACAATTCAAAGAATATGAGTAAACATGAATGTGGTTTAAAATGTTATGCTCTGTCAAAATCATGTAAGCAAATTTTCTGTTTTGATTCCCCTTTTCAATTAAATAGATTTCCAAAATAAAAGGCATTAATATTGCTTTAAAAATAAGCACTTTATTTAACACATCGAGAGAAATATAGCATACTGGCTTATTATAGCAATCTAATATTTGCTTGTTTTATCAAGCACGTATATATATATATATATATATATATATATATATATATATATATATACTGTATACACACACACACTAACAAGCCCTAAGGATTAGTATATGTTAATATATGTTCTTGTTTAAAGGGACAGTCATGTCAAACAAAAGATTGATGATTTAAATGTAATTTTAACCAACTTTCCAATGTCCTTTTATCAACAATTTTGCTATGTTTACTTGGTGTTGTTAGTTAACCTCTTAAGGACATATGACAGAATTTTTCCGTCTTAAAACAATTTAGCAAACTGAAAGCTGTGTCCTTAAAGGGTTAAAGGCTAAACCTAGGAGGTTAATATGCTAATTTGTTAGACCTTGAAGAGTGCCTCTAATCTGAATGCATTCTGATCACTAGAGGGCATTAGTTAATGTGTTTCATATAGAAAACATTAAGCTCATGCACATATAGTTACCCTGGAGTGAGCACTGATTGGCTAAAATGCAGGTCTGTCAAAAGAACTGTAATAAGGGATCAGTTTGCAGAGGCATAGATAAAAGGTAATCACAGAGGTAAAAACATGTATTTCTATTACAGTGTTGGTAATGGGTAATAAAGGAATTATATTTATTTTTAACCAACAATAATTCAAGAGTAGACTGTCCCTTTAAGATGTGTATTTGGCATCAACATAGTAATATGCCATCATGTATAATTGTAATGGTCATTGTTTTGTATTAGGAGAACAGTTTGGACATCACATCACAAAAACTAATCAACAAGGGCAGCATGTGATGATGTTGTCTCAAAACACTTGTAAAACACACTCTGCAAACAATCTGCTTCCATGGACCCGGTCCCATAGAAGCATATTCAATACAGAGTGTGCTCCACAAGTGTAAGAAAACAACATCATCACATACCTATCCTTTACACATTAAATGACTAAAAAAATATAGATATACATAATTACTTCTTCCTCCTTCCCTTCTTCCCACAAGACGGAGGCTCTGGCAATGGCAAATGGCCACTCCGACGAGTCCTCCTTGGAGATGGTTGGGGAAGAACAGGAGGAATAGTAGCATGAGTGGTTGGGGATTTACCAGCAGAGGAGGAGATGGAGGAGGCCCAGGAGCAGATGGTCTAGGAGCTGGGGGTCCAGGAGCTGAGGGTCTTCCCCTTCTTGGTCTGCCTGCCCCCTCCCGGAGGACCTGCAAGATATTATTTTGTCCTTCGAGCAGCCTGTTCATTGCGTTTGTCATGAACTCTCTGTATTCCTGTTGTTCCCTCTGGGAGCTCTTTATTTCTATCAGGAAGGCCCTTTATCAGCTCCACCTGTGGTACCTCTGGGGGGATGTTCTCCTCAGGAGGATCTTGTGCATGGTGGGCTGCTGGTGCATGGCGGACTAATGCACAGGGGGCTGGTGCTGCACGGGCGGCTGTTGCAGGGATCTCTTCTGCATGGGGGGCTTCTTCAGGGGGAAGGTACAGGGATATCTTCCATTTCTTCCTGAGGTGGTGTGTCACCTTCTGCACCACTCTCATGCCTGGGTGAAGGAGGAGCCTGTTGGTGCTGTGTTTCCTCCTCCCCGGCCTCAGACTCTGTATATTTGAAAATGAAAGAAATTGAGATATTATCACAGTTCCAAATAAAGATGTAAATGTTCTATTTGAAAGTGTATTAATGAGGCTGCCTTCGTAATTCAATTGTAACCAAAATCAAACAATACGATTTATGTATTTGCAAACCCATCTTTTGGCTATCTAGATGGTCAATATGAATGTATTTTGCGTGTGCCTTAAATCTGTTTAAATGCACACCTAATCTGTAGTCTAAATACAAAATGTGATGGCTTTTCTTCCAACCCAACTTTCTCAAGTTAATTCTGAATGCATTTCCATAAGAATGTTTAAAAAAGCGTAATTGCGTGAGTAATATCCCTAAAATATTATTGCGTGTGAATGGGTTATGAGGTGGATGTAAATAGATTATTAAATGAGCTTACCAGCAGATGAGAAGTGCATGTTCCCAGTATCAATTCCTCCTTCGATACCGACTACGGCCACCTCGGAGATGTTGGGACACAGCATGTCCTCCCATCGGCTGCATACAAATGTCTGTTCCGGCCCGCCACCGGTCCCTGCATGGTATGCATTCTCCCTTGACATCTTCTTCTTGAGTTCAATTCTGCAGTCCCGGTAGCAGTGCTGTATTGATTTGACATCCCTCCTGCACTCCCCCACTGCGTTGACAGCATTTGTGATCTCCAGCCACAACTTTTTCTTATCTGAAGGGGTGGCCTTCAGTGCCTGAAGCCTCCTAGCCCTCTCCATAAAGGCTGCTATGAGGACCTCCTTCACCTCCATGGTATACCTCTCCTCCCTCTGCCTGGGCTTCACCTGTGATGTCAGCCTCTGTTGTCTGGAGTGTATTGTGCCCTGTCTATGCTCCTGCCCTACACCACTGGGCCCAGCCACTTGTTCATCTTCCACAAAGTGGCTGGGGCAACCCACCCCTTCCTCTCCCCCTTCCACTCTAGTTCCTCTCCCCCTTCCTGTCCCTCTCTCCTGCATAATCTGCTCCCTAACCTCCTCCATAATCTGCTCCCTAACCTGCTGAGTAACCTGCTGTGTAATAAGCTGTAAGAGCTCCTCGCTGATATCCTGCCTCAGCTCTCCCTTAGCCCTCCTTCCCACCATACTCGTTCCAAATGTGAAAGTGCCCAAATCAAAGGGGGTCAAAATAATGAACTAAAAGTAATAAGTGCTCAAACTGTGAATGGTCTTAAAAAATAGGATAAGGGGTATTAATTAATGGACAAACGTATAAAAAAGGATTAAATAAGGGTATGTAAACAATAAGTTGTTGTAAATCAACCGAATTCTAACTATGGGATGGGTATCGGATTAAAGGGAATGGGGTATGGAGTGTATATGTGTGTATGTAGTGCTACTCACTCACACACTCACCCAGACAAACTCTCACTCTCTCTCACTAACTCTCTGTCTGTCACTAACTAACTCTCACTCTCTCTCACTAACTAACTCTCACTCACTAACTCTCTGTCTGTTACTCTCACTCTCTCTCACTAACTCTCACTCACTAACTCTCTGTCTGTCACTAACTAACTAACTCTCACTCTCTCTCACTAACTAACTCTCACTCACTAACTCTCTCTCTCTCTTTTACTAACTCACTAACTCTCTGAAACCTCCAACACCTAGACCTGCATCTATCTCGAAAAAGCAATACAGTCAAAGAAGCCATATTTGTAGCGTGCTTATATACCCTATGTAAATGGTTAATGATGTACCGGTTTGCAAAGTAAAGGAGGTCCAGGTGTGCTTTAGTGATGATTTGCATGTGTGCAATGTGTATTAGTTGTTTTAATTTGTGCATGCTCATATGGAGTTTGTAAATGCACATATGTATTTGTAGAATGTGTAGAATGCGATGATGTCATAGTGATCATTTTGCATAACATTCTCCTAATTTAGTATCCCAAAATCTAAATGGTGATTTCTGTTCATATTGTATTTGCTAAGTGTTGTAAATGTTTATTTTGTAATAATGTTTTGTAATCCTCAATGCAAATGTTTTGTTTGTGTATCAGTGTGCAATTCATTTTTCATGTTGTTTTGTCCCGTGATGCAGATCGCAACGATTTTCCTAATCCTTGTTTAGTGTAAATGTTGTGTAGCATTAGTTGTAAAGGATTGTGAATGTTGAATGTGTATGTGCTATGTTGTGTGAGCGATTGTTGTTTGTCCATTTGATCTGATTTGTGTTTGTGTCCATGATGTTGTATGCATGATATGACAGAGCAGTGTGTAGTTCTCGCGATATCGAGTGTTAGAAGACAAATCCGTGTATTCTTCATTTTGCATTAATCTCTATGGGAGATTCCATTACGCGTTCGTGATTCCGCTAGGGAAATAAACACGGTACTCGTATTACCGTGATGCGTAACAAGGTTCTTTTCAGATTTGTAATTTCCGACGTTATGAAAGGTGCACAATGGAAATAACTCATGCGAAATTAGCGAGCAGCCATAATGCCACAACTTGTAATCTAGCAGAATGTTGGGGAAAAAAAACACATATCGCGCAAAAAACATAGCATATTCTCATTAGTAAATGTAAATACATAGTTAAAATTTTTATTAAATATGAATAGTGCATACATATGTTTTATCATTTTTTTATTTGCTTAATGGCAAAAGAATATAATGCTGTTAAATATATATTTATATGGTTTTGGGGGGCGGAGCCAAGCCACGCAAGGAGATGGCTGCTTGAATCTTCAACTCCTAGGCCCTGCCAGAAATCTATAATTGCTAGGGTGGCAATTTTAGACCTAAGACCCAGAATATCCCTATGGAGATCTAAGAAAGCATCAGGCATAATATTCACCTAAAAATGAGCTGTGTAACATAGCATTCCCGGTGCATTAATGATCCTTGCAATCTAGGCCCATCAATCGCGTCTTGGCGCGATGCACCGATCCAAACAGGACACACTTCAACTCAAGTTGGCTCATCTCAAGACCTGCGGCATTAGGAGTCCTCTTTTCTAAGAGAGGCAGACACCTACCATTATTATCGGCTAATGCCCTCACTCGCTTGAGACCTGAAGACAGCCTGAGATCGCAGACAACAGCCTCAAGTAGATCAGTACACAATGGGATATGCCTGAAGCAACACACCATGGAGCCACAATCCTAATAAGGGCAAAGCTTGTTACGGCTGTTGTGACTCTTACCATCACCATTAACATAGCCCTAACGCCACTGCAGGTCTGCTATAAATTACAGTCTTGCATCAAAAGGATCAACCATGACTCGTGGAGTCACAGATCAGAATGGATGCGATCTCGACTTATCAAAATCAGCTATCCGCCTTCCAGTTTTTGCAGGGAATCACATCCTACAAGAGTGCCTTGAACTGATGGTGCCTCCTAGCAGAAGGGGAATTGGTTAAAGCTACAGGTTGCTGTCACTCGTCCGCTGGCAACCCCCTGATCGGCTGCAAGGCCATAGTGGAACTCAGTAAGACTTTGGGACCTGGGAAGTCACACTGCTTAGACCAAAGACTGCTAAAGAGCTGACGAAGATCTAGAGATCTGAATAATATAATCCTCCATTAATTAACGGATCAATTGGTTATGAACAGCTAATGCATAGTTAACACAATAGATTTTATAATGCTTTCAAGTTACTGTTACTCTCCACAGCACGTGAAGTACCCGGGGGCTCAGGACATTCTCTTTTATAACAGTACTTCGGTTTATGCCTCTTTAACATATGTACAAATCGAAGGATAATTAGCTCTTCTCTAAAGAGTTAATGTTGCACTTCATAGCATAATATGCACAGCGTTGACACTTTACTTAGTTTTGGTTTATATATTTTAAATGTTATTGTATTAAGGCAATAAAGCGCTATGTAGGTGTATATAAATATATACATAATACTAGAAGTGTACTATAACATATAGCTCTTTAATGTTGTTTCTCTACACTACTTGTTTGTTTTCTCATAGAGTGGCTCTGGCATGACCCAGATAAATAGGCAACCTTAAAATTCCATGATACTGGTGCCAGGTACTGTTTATCCTAGGTCCAGTGTATGCTACCTACTGTTTGTGCTAGGTACTGTTTATGCTAGGTACTGTTTATGCTAGGTATTGTTTGTGCCAGGTACTGTTTGTGTTAGCTACTGTTTGTGCTAGGTCCTTTTTATGCTAGGTACTGTTTGTGCTAGGTACTGTTTGTGCTTGGTATTGTTTGTGCTAGGTACTGTTTGTGCTAGGTACTGTTTGTTCTTGGTACTGTTTGTGCTTGGTATTGTTTGCGCTAGGTACTGTTTATGCTAGGTAGTGTTTGTGCTTGGTATGGTTTGTGTTGGGTACTGTTTGTGCTAGGAACAGTGTGTGCTAGATACTGTTTGTGCTAGGTAAACTTTGTGCTAGGTACTGTTTGTGTTAGGTACAGTTTGTGCTAGGTACTGTTTATGCATGGTACTGTTTGTGCTAGGTACTGTTTGTACTAGATACTGCCTGTGCTAGGTACTGTTTGTGCTAGGTACTGATTGTGCTAGGTACTGCTTGTGCTAGGTACTGTGTGTGTTAGGTACTGTGTGTACTAGGTACTGTGTGTGCTGGGTACTGTGGGTGCTGGGTACTGTGGGTGCTGGCTACTGTGTGTGCTGGGTACTGTTTGTGCTAGGTACTGTTCATACTAAGTACTGTTTGTGCTAAGTACTGTTTGTGCTAGGTACTGGTTGTGCTAGGCACTGGTTGTGCTAGGTATTGTGTGTGCTAGGTACTGTTTGTGCTAGGTACTGTTCGTGCTAGGTATTGTTTGTGCTAGGTACAGTGTGTGCTAGGTTCTATTTGTGCTAGGTACTGTCTATGCTAGGTACTATGTGTGCTTGGTACAGTTTGTGTTGGGTACTGTTTGTGCTAGGTACTGTTTGTGCTAGGAACAGTGTGTGCTAGGTACTGTTTGTGCTAGGTACCGTTTGTGTTAGGTACTGTTTATGCTAGGTATTGTTTGTGCTAGGTACTGTTTGTGCTAGGTACTGTTTATGCTAGGTACTGTTTGTGGTAGGTAATGTTTATGCTAGGTACTGATTGTACTAGGTACTGTTTGTTCTAGGTACTGCTTGTGCTTGGTATTGTTTGTGCTAGGTACTGTTTATGCTAGATACTGTTTGTGCTAGGTACTGTTTGTGCTAGGTACAGTGTGTGCTAGGTTCTATTTGTGCTAGGTACTGTTTATGCTAGGTACTATTTGTGCTTGGTACAGTTTGTGTTGGGTACTGTTTGTGCTAGGTACTGTTTGTGCTAAGGACTGTTTGTGCTAGGTACTGTCTGTGCTGGGTACTGTCTGTGCTGGGTACTGTGTGCGCTGGGTACTGTGTGTGCTTGGTACTGTTTGTGCTAGGTACTGTTTGTACTAGATACTGCCTGTGCTAGGTACTGTTTGTGCTAGGTACTGATTGTGCTAGGTACTGCTTGTACTAGGTACTGTGTGTGTTAGGTACTGTGTGTACTAGGTACTGTGTGTGCTGGGTACTGTGGGTGCTGGCTACTGTGTGTGCTGGGTACTGTTTGTGCTAGGTACTGTTCATGCTAAGTACTGGTTGTGCTAGGTACTGGTTGTGCTAGGCCCTGGTTGTGCTAGGTATTGTGTGTGCTAGGTACTGTTTGTGCTAGGTACTGTTTGTGCTATGTATTGTTTGTGCTAGGTACAGTGTGTGCTAGGTTCTATTTGTGCTAGGTACTGTCTATGCTAGGTACTATGTGTGCTTGGTACAGTTTGTGTTGGGTACTGTTTGTGCTAGGTACTGTTTGTGCTAGGAACAGTGTGTGCTAGGTACTGTTTGTGCTAGGTACCGTTTGTGTTAGGTACTGTTTATGCTAGGTATTGTTTGTGCTAGGTACTGTTTGTGCTAGGTACTGTTTATGCTAGGTACTGTTTGTGGTAGGTAATGTTTATGCTAGGTACTGATTGTACTAGGTACTGTTTGTTCTAGGTACTGCTTGTGCTTGGTATTGTTTGTGCTAGGTACTGTTTATGCTAGATACTGTTTGTGCTAGGTACTGTTTGTGCTAGGTACAGTGTGTGCTAGGTTCTATTTGTGCTAGGTACTGTTTATGCTAGGTACTATTTGTGCTTGGTACAGTTTGTGTTGGGTACTGTTTGTGCTAGGTACTGTTTGTGCTAAGGACTGTTTGTGCTAGGTACTGTCTGTGCTGGGTACTGTCTGTGCTGGGTACTGTGTGCGCTGGGTACTGTGTGTGCTTGGTACTGTTTGTGCTAGGTACTGTTTGTACTAGATACTGCCTGTGCTAGGTACTGTTTGTGCTAGGTACTGATTGTGCTAGGTACTGCTTGTACTAGGTACTGTGTGTGTTAGGTACTGTGTGTACTAGGTACTGTGTGTGCTGGGTACTGTGGGTGCTGGCTACTGTGTGTGCTGGGTACTGTTTGTGCTAGGTACTGTTCATGCTAAGTACTGGTTGTGCTAGGTACTGGTTGTGCTAGGCCCTGGTTGTGCTAGGTATTGTGTGTGCTAGGTACTGTTTGTGCTAGGTACTGTTTGTGCTATGTATTGTTTGTGCTAGGTACAGTGTGTGCTAGGTTCTATTTGTGCTAGGTACTGTTTATGCTAGGTACTATTTGTGCTTGGTACGGTTTGTGTTGGGTACTGTTTGTGCTAGGTACTGTTTGTGCTAGGAACAGTGTGTGCTAGGTACTGTTTGTGCTAGGTACTGTTTGTGTTAGGTACTGTTTATGCTAGGTATTGTTTGTGCTAGGTACTGTTTGTGCTAGTTACTGTTTGTGCTAGGTACTGTTTATCCTAGGTACTGTTTGTGCTAGGTAATGTTTATGCTAGGTACTGATTGTACTAGGTACTGTTTGTGCTAGGTACTGCTTGTGCTTGGTATTGTTTGTGCTAGGTACTGTTTATGCTAGGTACTGTTTGTGCTAGGTACTGTTTGTGCTAGGTACAGTGTGTGCTAGGCTCTATTTGTGCTAGGTACTGTTTATGCTAGGTACTATTTGTGCTTGGTACGGTTTGTGTTGGGTACTGTTTGTGCTAGGTACTGTTTGTGCTAAGGACTGTTTGTGCTAGGTACTGTCTGTGCTGGGTACTGTCTGTGGTGGGTACTGTGTGCGCTGGGTACTGTGTGTGCTTGGTACTGTTTGTGCTAGGTACTGTTTGTACTAGATACTGCCTGTGCTAGGTACTGTTTGTGCTAGGTACTGATTGTGCTAGGTACTGCTTGTACTAGGTACTGTGTGTGTTAGGTACTGTGTGTACTAGGTACTGTGTGTGCTGGGTACTGTGGGTGCTGGCTACTGTGTGTGCTGGGTACTGTTTGTGCTAGGTACTGTTCATGCTAAGTACTGTTTGTGCTAGGTACTGGTTGTGCTAGGTACTGGTTGTGCTAGGCCCTGGTTGTGCTAGGTATTGTGTGTGCTAGGTACTGTTTGTGCTAGGTACTGTTTGTGCTATGTATTGTTTGTGCTAGGTACAGTGTGTGCTAGGTTCTATTTGTGCTAGGTACTGTTTATGCTAGGTACTATTTGTGCTTGGTACGGTTTGTGTTGGGTACTGTTTGTGCTAGGTACTGTTTGTGCTAGGAACAGTGTGTGCTAGGTACTGTTTGTGCTAGGTACTGTTTGTGTTAGGCACTGTTTATGCTAGGTATTGTTTGTGCTAGGTACTGTTTGTGCTAGTTACTGTTTGTGCTAGGTACTGTTTATCCTAGGTACTGTTTGTGCTAGGTAATGTTTATGCTAGGTACTGATTGTATTAGGTACTGTTTGTGCTAGGTACTGCTTGTGCTTGGTATTGTTTGTGCTAGGTACTGTTTATGCTAGGTACTGTTTGTGCTAGGTACTGTTTGTGCTAGGTACAGTGTGTGCTAGGCTCTATTTGTGCTAGGTACTGTTTATGCTAGGTACTATTTGTGCTTGGTACGGTTTTTGTTGGGTACTGTTTGTGCTAGGAACAGTGTGTGCTAGGTACTGTTTGTGCTAGGTACTGTTTGTGCTAAGGACTGTCTGTGCTAGGTACTGTCTGTGCTGGGTACTGTCTGTGCTGGGTACTGTGTGCGCTGGGTACTTTGTGTGCTGGGTACAGTTTGTGCTAGGTGCTGTTTGTGCTGGGTACAGTTTGTGCTAGGTACTGTTTATGCTAGGTACTATTTGTGCTTGGTATGGTCTGTGTTGGGTACTGTTTGTGCTAGGAACAGTGTGTGCTAGGCACTATTTGTGCTAGGTACTATTTGTGCTAGGTACTGTTTGTGCTAAGGACTGTTTGTGCTAGGTACTGTTTGTGCTAGGCGCTGGTTGTGCTAGGTACTGGTTGTGCTAGGTACTGTTTGTACTAGGTGATGTCTGTGCTGAATGACGTTTGTGCTGTGTGTTTGTGTTAGGTACTGTGTGTCCTAGGCACCGGGTGTGCTATGTACTTTGTGTGCTGGGTACAGAATGTACTTGGTATTGTATGTGTTAGGTACTGTTTGTCTTAGGTACGGTGTATGCTAGGTACAGTCTTAAGATTATTTTGTGACCTTCCAATCTATGTTATCTTCTTCCTCTTGTTTGTGCTAGGTACTGTTTGTGCTAGGGACTGTTTATGCTAGGTACTGATTGTGCTAGATGCTGTTTGTGCTAGATACTGCTTATTCTAGGTACTGTGTGTGCTAGGTACTGTGTGTGCTGGGTACCGTGTGTGCTGGGTACCGTGTGTGCTGGGTATCATTTGTGCTAGGTACTGTTTGTGCTAAGTACTGTTTGTGCTAGGTACTGTTTGTGCTAGGTACTGTTTGTGTTAGGTACTGTTTGTGCTAGGTACTGTTTGTGCTAGGTACTGTTTGTGCTAGGTACTGTTTGTACTAGCTACTGTTTATGCTAGCTACTGTTTGTGCTAGGTACTGTATGTGCTAGGTACTGTTTGTGCTAGGTACTGGTTGTGCTAGGTATTGTGTGTGCTATGTACTGCTTGTGCTAGGTACTGCTTGTGCTAGGTACTGTGTGTGCTAGGTACTGTGTGTGCTAGGTACTGTTTGTGCTAGGTACTGTTTGTACTAGGTATTGTTTGTGCTAGGCACTGGTTGTGCTAGGTACTGGTTGTGCTAGGTACTGTTTGTACTAGGTGATGTCTGTGCTGAATGAGGTTTGTGCTGTGTGTTTGTGTTAGGTACTGCATGTCCTAGGCACCGGGTGTGCTATGTACTTTGTGTGCTGGGTACAGAATGTACTTGGTATTGTGTGTGTTAGGTACTGTTTGTGCTAGGTACGGTGTGTGCTAGGCACAGTTTTAAGATTATTTTGTGACCTTCCAATCTATGTTATCTTCTTCCTCATGTTGCTATGCATTGTTGTTTTAGATTATATTAATAGCATATTAAGAGATTGATATAATACTATGTATCGCTGGAATGTAATCTCCTCCTGAAATACAAAAGTTTTTGTTCTCAGAGCCTCTATTTATCTCACATATACCTTGTGCTGGCTTTTGAAATACTAAACTTAATTTATACGCACTAGCTCCCCCCACATTTAGAGCCCACATCAGGGTTCAATTTAGGTCAACTACTTTCACCACAAACTCAATCATTTTACCCATTCTTCCCCCTATTTATTGTTTTTGTATGTACTCTTTAAAGTCTCCTTCCTCTATAAAGGAAGGATTACATGACATATCATTGTTTTGATAGTACTTTGAATTGGACCTGCGTGTCTGAACCTTTTGTTTGTGTTTTTTAGAGCAGGGGTCCTGCGTGTCCCCAACTAATATTTCTAATTCTTAAACCAAATAAAAAAATTGAGAAATAATATATATATGTGTGTACATATATATATATATTAATGTTTGTATATGTGTATATATGACTGTAATTACATAAACATATATACAGTGAAACCTGCATAAGACAATATGGCATTGGACAGCGGAAGTTTTCCGTATTGGACAGGTTTCTGCCTTAAAGAGTTAGTGACCAAATAAATACAAAGAAGAGTGGCGCCCATAAAACATATAGGCTAAAGGTATACAATAAAAAGGTATAACTCAATCAACTTATGTTGTTAATAGACTTAAATATGCGATCTCACAATGTATTGTAAATATACTATATCTAGAAATATGTTAAAACTGCACTCTACGATATGGCTACAAAACACAAATATAGAATTAAAAGATATTTAATACACATAGAATATAATCATATATTATCCTCAAAAACGAATGTTGTGGCCACAACTACTAACTAAAGTTAAGAAAGGAATATTCCAGCAATGTCTTAAATGGATTTAGTAACTAAATGACAACTGTGTGTCCGCTCTAAAAACACTTTGAGTGACAACTTTGTGTCTACTCTAAGAACACTTTGATAAGCGTATAGTAGAAAACGTATTATTCCATGTACATGCGTTACTTATAATCCAAGGTATCCACAGAGAATAATTGTTACAGAGTACCTTAAGTGTCTTGGTAGTCGGCGTTCTCCAGCCATTAATTCATCCAAACAGACATGTGATAGTGGAGCAGCCTATCCTTATGCAGGTCTGTATTTGAACAAGTGCTGATTTATTTCAGATCAGCTTCCAATCCGCTGTCTGTGCTGTGCAAATCCAGTGATCTTTACAATAATAGTCACTTGTTTTTACCTGTTAGGTATCTGATTAGCTTCCACTACACTGTCCGGTTAGTTACAGATCAACTTTCACTCTGCTGTGTGTTAGATTTCAGATCAGCTTCCAATCCGCTGTCTGTAAGGTATGTGTCCGTTACCTTTTTAAACCCAGTACGTGTTCTGATGTATCGGGTATAATAGATCTTTCAGGTGTTTCTCCTGTTAAGTTATTAACCAGCTTGTGGTCAAATTACTGCACTTCCGTCACTAGTCTACGCGTTTCAGCATCTAAACAATTCCTTTATCAATATGACAGGAAGTGGACAGATGTCAGTCTTTTATATCCGTTCCTTAAAGCGATATTTCCTATTTTCTTAGAGGCAATTTGTTAATATTCGTAATGTTTTTAATAATTAATGTCATTCTTCTAAAAATATTTATATATATATATATATGTCTTAAAGAAGCTAAAGTTAGGAAAACATACATATTGCATAATCAAAAACCATTTGGATTAATTGCTTAGAAAATACTAAAATGTATTATATATAAATTAAAATAAATTTGAAATAGAAAAATAGATAAAATATATACTTATATGTGTTGGTAAATGTACAGTGGTTAGAACTATATCTATTTACAAATATAAACCATTTTTGATTGTAAACTAGTTATATCAGATAAATAGATTTAGATCCAGCATTGAGAACATTAGGTGTTAAGGTATTAAAATTAAAAATTATAACAAAAACTTTTTTCAAGGATGTGGACGCAAACAATTATGTCCACTCCCAAAGCTGCCATCTGGATACGTGAAAAACAAATATACCCAAGGGTCAATTTTTATGTCTAAGAAAAAACTGCACAAATATAGCAGATTTTAGAGAGCAAGCAAATGTTCTGAGGGATAAATTCACAGAAAGAGGATATAGTGACAATATAATTCATGAAGCTATCCTCTATGCTGAGCAAAAAGACAGAGAACAGTTATTAAAATGTAGAAAACAAAAAAATGACAATAAGACAAAAGAAACCACAATAAAAGATACAGCATGTATTACTAACTATAGTTCAGATTGTAAGGTAGTTAATAAAATATTAAAAAATCATTGGCACTTAGTCAAAAAAGACCCACTGCTGAGTGACCCTATTAGTGATAAACCTAAAATAATTAATAGAAGAGAAAAAACTTTAAAAAATATCTTATCACCCAGTGAATTCCAATACAAAAGAGGTAATATAATTGATGTAGATCTATCAGGGAACAGATTAGAAGGCTGTTTTCCTTGCCATAGATGCAAAGCATGTAAATTTAGTACAAAAACTAAAATTGTTCAATCGAGCAACTCTAATTTTAAATTTCATATAAATGAGGTTATAAGATGTACTGACAGCAACATCATTTATCTAATTCAATGCCCATGTAATAGGCAGTATTTGGGTCAAACTAGCCGCCCCTTAAGAGATAAGATAAGACAACACCTACTAAATATTGAGTGGGGCTTTGACGATAACTTGTTATCAAAACATTTTAAGGATCACCATAACCAAAAATAATAATGGAATGAGATATTTTGGACTAAAAAAGATAACACTACATAGGGGTGGGAATATTACTAGAAACCTACTTCTAACTGAAGCTGAACTAATTTTTAATTTTAATACCTTAACACCTAATGGTCTCAATGCGAAGCTGGATCTAAATCCATTTATCTGATATAATTTATGATCATAAATGGTTTATATTTGTAGATAGATATAGTTCTAACCACCGTACATTTACCAACACATATAAGTATATATTTTTTCTATTTTTCAAATTTATTTTAATTTATATATAAAACATTTTAGTATTGAGCCATGAACTGACATGGACGTTTCCTGCTGAAGATCCACATTTGACCTGGCATTGAGGGAGATTATCGCTGGTCCAGACATGTTTGGACTGACAGAACCAAGTGAGAAGTGAGGGGAGAGAATGGGGAACAAGATTGCATATTTTTTATGCAGAAAGGAGCTGTTTTGACTGAGTTAGAGCCTTCTATCATGATGCGCCCCTGCTGTTTTGACTGGAAACCCCATACCAGCTATTCTTAACATCACAACTAACTGGACTATCTAATGATCAGAGCGGTCATCAGAGGGTCAGAAGAGCCAACGGAGGTCATCTACAGGTAGACAGAGGGCATGCACATATGTTTAAGGGATAAAAAGCTGAAATAAAAGCCTTTTAAAAACGGGCCCCCGCTGAATTGCCAGGGAAACCCTGTAGCTATTAAGGCCTTGCCTAAATTTACAGCCTCAGGCCCTTACAATCCTGTTTAGCTACAGAAGATCATAGATTGGTGTATAGAAACCCTAACTGATGTGTTAAAAGGCGTGGTGTTTGCTGCATTTAACACTTACTGGGCCCCTATATGACTGTATCAGAAACCCCAATTGAAGCACAGCACAGATATTCTCAGCAACAGGAGGAATCTGCTTATAAACACAGAGACTGTCATTTGATAGGGGATTATTACCTGAATCATTTTTTTGCATTCATCTCATTGCAATTTAAAGTCTGCAACATCATACTATATATAGGTATATGCTCTGACTGAACTACACACCTCTCTCATAACCTGGTATAGCTACTGTGTATCTGCATCACACTATGGCATCCAGGAGAGTCCCCAGGGTGGACAAGGGTACAAAGCCACATGCTACTTCTACTTCAAAGATGAACACATTCTTTAAAGCTATATACTCTCCAACTGTGGAGGAAGATGATAATTCACAAATGTCTCAAGAAGAGCAACAAGATCCAATTCCTCCTGACAGAGAATCACCTATAACTAAAGCTGACCTTAAGGATCTCCCGACCAAAGCAGACCTCTCCTCATTTTTTCAAAAGGTCAGTAAGATGTTGAAAGAGGGTTTAACAGAAATAAAGAAGGATGTTGCGGATCTGGGAGGCAGAGTGGCCTATTTGGAAGAATTAGAGAAAGAGACTACATCCAACATGGACCTAATCAACAGGAAAATGGAGACCCAGGAATCACAAATTGAATATCTCCAATCCAAGCTAGAAGACCTCAACAACAGGGGTAGGAGACAAAATCTACGCATTTGGGGTGTCTCTGAAAAAGTCACAAGCGACACTCTCCCCTTACATCTACAAAACATCTTCAAACAACTACTGAATAATCAGCAGCTACCTGATGTAGCGATTGACAGGGCGCACAGAGCCTTAAGACCCATGCCATGGGATGGGGAGCCTCCAAGGGATATAATCCTGAGGTTTCACAGATACACCGATAAAGAAGCAATATTAAATGCTACAAGAAAACAACAATCCTTCACTTTGGATGGTGACACGCTTCAATTTTACGCAGACCTCAGCCCTATCACCTTACAAAACCGCAAAGAAATAAGATTCCTCACGCTTCATCTGAGACTCACGCTTCATCTGAGAGATCACGGACTACCCTACAGATGGGGATTCCCCTTCAGTTTGAGAGTACTGAAGAACAACAAACTTGCAACATACAGGACACTAGAAGATCTGGACCACTTTTGCCAAACACTGGGCATACCAAAACCTACCCTCCCTTCATTGGAACCTTCGGATATCTCTGACTCACAAAGAAATTCAGCACTGCCAAAACCTCAACGTCCTCAATGGACGAAAACGGCAAAGAAAAGATCTAGAGATGATGCATCAAAACAACGGAAAGGGCCAGCAGATCTAGACCCGAGTTGAGGGATCTTTAGACTATCTATACAGTTCCTCTGGCAGTGAAGGCCTGGCAAGCCAATAAAGATACTTGAGACATTCCTGAGATTAGCCTTAAGCATGATTATTATCATGGTCTTATATTGGTGCTATGTTTCATTTGCTCTTGAGTTAGATTGTTTATGTTATGGTCTTCTCTCTCCCCTTTTATCCCCTTTAACACTGTTTTTCTCCTTCACAGGTGCCTTTCAACCTTGTTAGGTTGAAATAATTCCCCTATGAACCCCAATATTACTTGGGAAGGTTTTACAGGGAATTTGTGTATGAAATGTTTTTTGTTATCAGGTTTGTTTGGTTGTATTGTTTATTGTTTTGTTGTTTATGCCTAAATAATGATACTTTTGTATTGCTTACTTCTGATCCAGGACTAAGAGATGTTTTTGTATACACGTATTAGAGAGTTACTTCCATCCACTATCTAACCACAGGCGGGGGTGGGCCGGACCAACACTTCAGTGGTGCTGTTTTCTTTGACACTGCGATTGCTGAGTATAGACGCTACATGACTGGGCAACTCCTCCAACGTAAGGTAATGAGCTTTATCCCACAACACCGATGCAGATACAAAAATTAAGGAAATTAAACTAATCTCTCAAAACTTTAAGGGCCTAAATTCCCCAACTAAAAGATCCATAGCACTTAATTGGGGGAGAAAAGAAAAAGCTAACATTATTTTTGTTCAAGAAACCCATTTTGTCACCAACAAAGAACCTACATTCAAATCTAGAGACTTCCCCACTTCGTACCTTCACTCTAACACAGAGAAAAAGAATGGGGTGGGAATATTATTCAATAAAAATACACACTTCCAGCTGTTGGAGAAATTGGTGGATAGGGAAGGTCGCTATATAATACTAGTGGGTATGTTGTTTAATAGACCAATTACCCTAGCTAACGTATACACACCCAACACAGGACAAGCTCACTTTTTGACAACAGTCAGTAACAAACACCTAGAGATCCAAAAAGGCACACTCCTGTTAGGGGGAGATCTAAAGGTAGCATTGTTCCCGACTTTAGATTGTTCACAAGGCCTATATGACCCACTAGTCGTACAACAAACCCAGGAAGCTTTGACAGAGTACTTTCAGCTAAACTGCTACTCCACGACGTACACTCCAATGACTTGGTTCGCACATAAGGCTGTTCTCAGGGGGTCGTTGCTGAAACAGAAAGCTATTATAAAGCATTCTTCGCTAGCACAATACAAAACACTACTACAGAAAGTACAAACTGACGAAAATTCACATAAAAGTAATCCCCAGAGACAGGATCTTTTGCAGGCGCTAGCCACATAACGATCCCAGCTACAAAACTACTTACATAAGGAGGCATGTGTAAAGGTTTTATATCTTAGGAAGATATACTTCCATGGAGGTAACAAATCTGGTACCCTGCTCGCTAGGGCCTTAAAGCGTAAAACATTACACAACTACATTCTCAATATAACAGCAGACGACGGCACGGAAACGTCGGACTCAAATCTGATAGCTAAATCATTCATGACCTATTATGGGAATCTTTACAATCTCCCCTGTAATGAGCGGGTAACGCAAGCAGAATTATTAGACACTTATATTCAAAGTACTTGTCAGCCGCTCTGGAATCAATCCGGGATGTAACCCAACTGCTAGCGTGAATTGAAAGCACACGCTAGCACACTGAGAAATATCCAGGACGTGACCCACTCAGGAAGCAGATTAGAAGATAACAAAAATGAATATTGTTCCAGAATGCAGGAAAGCCACAAAGGATAAAACGTCCCTTTAAGTAGTACAAAGAACAAAAAGGAAATGCTCTTACTTTGAAGCTTCTGAAAAAGGTCCTCTTTAGCAGGCTTGTAAAACAAAGGAAAAGTTCTCTTTTGCAGCTTGTAAAAGTATAATGTCCCTTTAAGCAGGTTTATAACAAACAGAAAGGCAAAGTTCTCTTTTGCAGCTTGTAAAAGTATAATGTCCCTTTAAGCAGGTTTATAACAAACAGAAAGGCAAAGTTCTCTTTTGCAGCTTGTAAAAGTAAATGTCCCTTTTAAGCAGGTGTATAACAAACAGAAAGGCAAAGTTCTCTTTTGCAGCTTGTAAAAGTAAATGTCCCTTTTAAGCAGGTGTATAACAAACAGAAAGGCAAAGTTCTCTTTTGCAGCTTGTAAAAGTAAAATGTCCCTTTAAGCAGGTCTTGTTTAACAAAGAATAGGTTTAAAGGTAAAGGCCAAAGCAAGGTCAGGCAGGCAGAAGTCGGCATCCAAATATCAACAAAAGGTATAGGCAAAAGACAGGGTCAGGCAAGCAGAAGTCGGCATCCAAGAGACAGCAAAAGGGTAATAGCTACAGGCAAGGTCAGGCAGGCAGAAGTCAATGTCCAAATATCAGCAAGTAGGGATTAGGCAAGAGGCTTGGTCAGGCAGGCAGAAGTCGGTACACAGAAGAATAAAACTGATATGGTACTCACAATCCAGGGAAACAAACAAACGGGCCCAGATTCAGATCTCCCGCCGAGATTTAAAGGGCAGGAGCGTAACCGTCATCAGAGGGGTGTGAGAGAAAGCGTCATGTTGCTAAGCAACATGACGTCAGAGACACAGAGGAGTTCCGGGAGCCGCGGCGACACGGCGATGAACGGAAGCGCTCATGACAGCACCCCCTCCTCAAGGGCCCCTCCGGGGGACAGGACCAGGTCTATCAGGATGAGTCTTGTGGAAGGTCTTGACCAATATTGGAGCATTTACTTGATGAGCAGGTTCCCAAGAACGTTCCGTGACTGGATAACCCTTCCAATGAATGAGATAATACAATTTCTTGCCCCGCAATTTGGAATCTAGAATATGGCTGATCTCAAACTCAGGATGTCCATGCACCAATAACGGTGGAGGTTTAGAAAAAGGCTTAGAATACCTGTTAATCATCACAGGTTTTAAAAGAGAAACATGGAATACCGGATGGACTTTGAGAGACTTGGGTAAAGCTACCCGATAAGCAGTGGAACATACCTGACCCAGTATTCGGAAAGGACCCACATATCGTGGTCCCAATTTGTTAGAAGGTTGTTTCAGGCGAAGAAATCGAGAGGAAATCCAAACTTTATCACCAGGGCGATATTTGGGAGCCTTTTTCCGTCGAAGATCCGAAAAGAACTTGTAACGTCTAGAAGTTACAGAAAGAATACGATGTATCTTCTGCCAATGTCGAGTTAATCTTCGGGCTGTAAGATCAGAAGCAGGATTCACTGTGGAGGAAGTATGCAAAGGGAACGTCCTAGGCTGATATCCGTAAGCTGCATGAAAAGGAGAAGTCTGAAGGGAGGAATTGTACCGGGCATTATGGGCCAATTCAGCCAAAGGAAGGTAAGAAGTCCAGTTAGAATGATAATGATCCACATAATGTCTAAGATATGTTTCAAGACACTGGTTTACTCTTTCAGTCTGACCATTCGATTGTGGGTGGTGAGAAGTAGAGAGAGATATAGTAGTACCAAAATGTTTACAAAGTGACCTCCAAAATCGAGAAACGAATTGTACCCCTCTATCTGAAACAATATCAAGAGGAAATCCATGGATTCTTACAATATGTAGAATAAAAAGTTCAGAGAGTCTTTTGGCAGATGGTAATCCTGGCAAGGGTACAAAATGAGCCGTCTTAGTGAACCTGTCGACCACCACCCAGATAGTATTGTTCCCAGTGGACAAGGGAAGATCGGTAATAAAGTCCATGGATACATGAGTCCAAGGCTGGTGAGGTATAGGCAATGGTTGGAGTAATCCTGAAGGAAGTTGGCGTGGAGTTTTGTTCATGGCACATTGTGTGCATACTGAGACGTAATCCTTCACATCTTGAGAGAGTGTAGGCCACCAGACATGTTGTTTGAGGTTTCGAGTGGTAATACTGATGCCAGGATGTCCAGAAAGGGGACTATCATGAGCCCAAAATAAAATCTTGGAACGAAGGCGTTCAGGAACAAAGAGTAAACCATTGGGAGGTTTACAGGACAAAGGAAGACGCTCTTGAGCGGACTGTAATTCTTGTAACCAAGAAGTTGTTAACTGGGCAATGACTTCATGAGGTTGGAGAATGGTACCAGACTCAGGAACTGGGGTATCTTGAAATTGTCTGGAAAGTGCGTCTGCTTTAATATTTTTTGAACCAGGTATGTAAGACAAATTATAGTGAAACCGAGAGAAGAATAAGGACCAGCGTGCTTGCCTGGAATTTAGTCGTTTGGCTGTTTGGAGATACAGAAGGTTCTTATGATCAGTAAGTATAGTAAATGGCAAAGAAGTACCTTCCAGCCAATGTCTCCATTCATCCAATGCCATCTTGATGGCAAGTAACTCTTTATTCCCTACGTCATAGTTAAATTCGGAAGGAGTGAATTTTTTAGAGAAAAAAGCAACAGGATGAATCCTTCCAGTCTCTGGTATTCGTTGAGACAGAACCGCTCCAGCAGCAACAGAGGAAGCATCCACCTCCAGAATAAATTGAAACTCAGGATTTGGATGACGAAGGATAGGAGCTGAGGAAAAAGCTTCTTTGAGAGATTCAAAAGCTTCTATAGCCTCAGACGGCCATACTTTACAGTTTTGTCCTTTTCTTGTGAGAGAAGTAAGAGGAGAAGTAATAGTAGCAAAATTCTTGATGAACTTTCTGTAATAATTGGCGAAGCCTAGGAAACGTTGTAAAGCCTTCAAAGAATCAGGTCTAGGCCAATCCAAAATGGCAGAAAGTTTAGTAGGGTCCATTTCGAATCCAGATGCCGATATTACATAACCCAGAAAGGGTATGATTTTTTGATGGAAAGAACATTTCTCCAGTTTAGCAAACAGATGGAATTCTCTTAGACGTTGAAGTACTTTCTTGACGTGGTGCACATGATCTTGGTGGTTCTGAGAAAAAATTAAGATGTCGTCCAGGTATATGATAACAAAAATATTCAAAAAATCACGAAAGATCTCATTTACAAAATGCTGGAAAACCGCCGGAGCATTGCATAGCCCAAAGGGCATGACCAAATATTCATAATGCCCAAATCGAGTGTTAAAGGCAGTCTTCCACTCATCTCCTTTGCGTATACGGATCAAGTTGTATGCACCACGTAGGTCGAGTTTGGTGAAAATGGTGGCTCCCTGAAGATAAGTAAAAAGTTCAGGAATAAGGGGCAGAGGATAACTGTTCTTGATGGTAATCTGATTCAATCCACGATAATCAATACAGGGTCTTAATCCGCCATCCTTTTTTCCCACAAAAAAGAAACCAGCCCCTACAGGGGAAGAGGAGGGTCGAATAAATCCTCTAGCCAGATTGTCTTTTATATATTCTTCCAGAGCCATGTTTTCTGGTTTAGAAAGTGGATATGTTTTGCCTCGAGGATAGGCAGCCCCAGGAAGGAGGTCAATGGGACAATCAAAAGGGCGATGAGGAGGAAGACGTTCCGCTTCTTTTTTGGAGAAGACATCCACAAAGTCATGGTAATGCATAGGTAAGGATTCCGGAGTTTCAACTGTGAGAGCAATAGTGAGTGGTAACTTAGTAATCTCTTGAAGACATTTAGTCTGACATGTAGATCCCCAGGAAGTGAGTTCACCGAAAGTCCAAGAAAAAATGGGATTGTGAATCTGGAGCCAGGGTAATCCCAAGATAATGGGAAATTGCGGAGTGGGAATGACATCGAAACAAATTGTCTCAGAATGAAGTATTCCTACGGTGAGGATTAAGGGTTGAGTAGAAAACTGAATGTATCCAGAACCCAAAGGATCTCCACTGACCGTAGAGACTGAAATGGAATACTCCTTCTTTAGTAAGGGTATAGAATGAGTAGAAACAAATGTAGAGTCAATGAACACACCTCCAGCACCGGAATCAATTAGGGCTTGGGTATAGATCTTCTTTTGTCCAATTAGAAGAGTTACTGGAACAAAGAGTTTCTTGTATAGGGAATGACCACTATTTTGGCTTAACTCAGTTCCCTGGACTAGAGTTAAGCCCTGGCTTTTACTGGCCTAGTAGGACAATCCCTTAATAAATGTCCTTTAAGGCCACAGTACAGACATAAGCCAAGAGTCCGTCTTCTTAAGCGTTCAGTCTCAGTTAATTTTATACTTCCTACTTCCATGGGTTCAGCCTGATCAGTAGTAGGAGAGGCTGGAGTGACTGGACTAGAAAAACGAGGAGCTAAACGAAAAGGAGTTCGAGTGGCAGTCCTCTGTGTTCTATCCTTTTCTTGTTGGCGTTCACGAAACCTGGCGTCGAGACAGATACAGAGATTTATTAAGGCTTCTAAGGACTCTGGAAGTTCACGATACACCAATTCATCCTTGAGACGCTCAGAAAGTCCTTTACGGAAAGCGGCTCTGAGTGCTCCCTGATTCCAAGTGGTTTCAGAGGCAAGGGTGCGGAACTCAATTGCATATTGAGAGACTGGTTGATTTCCTTGACGTAAATCCAGGAGAGTTGCTTCAGCAGCGGATGACCTTCCAGGTTTATCGAATACGTTTGAGAATGTAGATAGAAATGTATCAACATCCAACAGTATAGGATCATTCTTTTCTAGCAAAGGTGACACCCAAGCCAAGGCTTTTCCTTTCATTAAGGAAATAAGAAACGTGATTCTAGAAGAGGCAGTAGCAAAGAGAGTAGGGCTATTTCGGAAATGAAGACGGCATTGATTCAAAAAGCCTCTACATTCTTCAGGATTCCCATCATATTTATCCGGAAGAGGAATCCTGGGACTTAGTTGTACCTGAGACTGATTGTTAGGAATCGGAGGAGGTAATGCCTCAATCGGATTTGGATTGGGATTAGGATTGGGAGGTGCGGTAGCAACCAAATTTTGTAATAGAGCAGTAATTTGATCAAGTTTAGTGTCCAGAGACTGCAAGTGAGTGGCATGAGAACCCAAGAGCTGTCCCTGGTGAGCCACGGCCATAGATAATTCAGTGGGGTCCATTTTTATGGCCCGTTTGTAATGTCAGCCGCTCTGGAATCAATCCGGGATGTAACCCAACTGCTAGCGTGAATTGAAAGCACACGCTAGCACACTGAGAAATATCCAGGACGTGACCCACTCAGGAAGCAGATTAGAAGATAACAAAAATGAATATTGTTCCAGAATGCAGGAAAGCCACAAAGGATAAAACGTCCCTTTAAGTAGTACAAAGAACAAAAAGGAAATGCTCTTACTTTGAAGCTTCTGAAAAAGGTCCTCTTTAGCAGGCTTGTAAAACAAAGGAAAAGTTCTCTTTTGCAGCTTGTAAAAGTATAATGTCCCTTTAAGCAGGTTTATAACAAACAGAAAGGCAAAGTTCTCTTTTGCAGCTTGTAAAAGTATAATGTCCCTTTAAGCAGGTTTATAACAAACAGAAAGGCAAAGTTCTCTTTTGCAGCTTGTAAAAGTAAATGTCCCTTTTAAGCAGGTGTATAACAAACAGAAAGGCAAAGTTCTCTTTTGCAGCTTGTAAAAGTAAATGTCCCCTTTTAAGCAGGTGTATAACAAACAGAAAGGCAAAGTTCTCTTTTGCAGCTTGTAAAAGTAAAATGTCCCTTTAAGCAGGTCTTGTTTAACAAAGAATAGGTTTAAAGGTAAAGGCCAAAGCAAGGTCAGGCAGGCAGAAGTCGGCATCCAAATATCAACAAAAGGTATAGGCAAAAGACAGGGTCAGGCAAGCAGAAGTCGGCATCCAAGAGACAGCAAAAGGGTAATAGCTACAGGCAAGGTCAGGCAGGCAGAAGTCAATGTCCAAATATCAGCAAGTAGGGATTAGGCAAGAGGCTTGGTCAGGCAGGCAGAAGTCGGTACACAGAAGAATAAAACTGATATGGTACTCACAATCCAGGGAAACAAACAAACGGGCCCAGATTCAGATCTCCCGCCGAGATTTAAAGGGCAGGAGCGTAACCGTCATCAGAGGGGTGTGAGAGAAAGCGTCATGTTGCTAAGCAACATGACGTCAGAGACACAGAGGAGTTCCGGGAGCCGCGGCGACACGGCGATGAACGGAAGCGCTCATGACAGTACTGATTTGAGTAAGATTCAAAGAGAGGACAAAGAGAGTTTAGATGAACCGATCAAACTACATGAAATACTGAAAGTTATTAATGACCTTCCATCACATAAAAGTCCTGGACCAGACGGGTTTTCAAACAAATATTACAAAACAAATAAGGATATCTTAACGCCACATCTATTAGAGTTATATAGGCATATAGATAAGGAAGGACATCTCCCCCCGGAATACTTAGAAGCCCAGATTTCAGTTATTCCCAAACCTGGTAAATCCCCCACGCATCCCGGTAATTACAGGCCCATCTCTTTATTGAACACTGATTTAAAAAACTTTACAAAAATACTGGCTAATAGGTTGAACCGAATACTCCCACAGATTATCCACTCTGATCAGGCTGGCTTTGTGCCTGGTCGAGAGGCCAGGGATAACACCATCAGATCACTTCAATTAATAGATCAAGCTAAACATACAAACACGGATATGGTGGTTATTTCCACAGATGCTGAGAAAGCGTTTGATCGCCTAAACTGGGATTTTTTATTTGCTACACTTAGGGAGGTGGGTCTGGGGGAGGGTATGCTTCGTAGAATTCAGAGCCTTTATCATGCACCATCAGCAAGGGTTAGAGTAAATAATATGATGTCCGATCCCTTCATTATCCACAATGGCACACGGCAGGGTTGTCCACTTTCCCCTATCTTATTCATAATCAGCATGGAAGTCTTAGCACAGAAAATAAGAAATAATCCGCTGGTTTCTGGCATTAAAGTAGGCCCTTTAGACTGTAAACTCTCGCTATACGCAGACAATGTCCTGCTCACATTATCATCACCCCAGACATCTGTCCCTGAGGTCCTGAAAGTTCTCAAACAATTTGGTGACTTTTTCAATTTCAGGATTAATGAACAAAAGTCAGAAATCTTAAATATCTCCCTCCTACTTCAAGAATTTCAGACCCTTTTACAGTCCTGCACTCTTAAACACCAACCACAAGCGATCAAATATTTGGGGATGTATCTTACTCCAAACACGAAAGCCCTCCTAGAGCTTAACTTCACTAATCTACTTAATACTGTATCAACAGATTTAAAGACTTGGAAGGACCGTCCCTTTTCATGGTGGGGTAGACTCCAAATTTTGAAAATGAATGTACTCCCTAGATTGCTGTACGTGATTCAAGCTGTCCCTATCACCCTACCACAGGGCCTCCTTACTAAGATACAACACGCTTTAGATTCCTTCATTTGGGGAAGCATAAAACCCAGAGTTAAGAAGGCAACTATGTACAGGTCAGCCAGAGAGGGAGGGTTGGGTCTGCCTAAGATAGAAACCTATTACCAGGCCACAGGATTATAGAATCATAGAGTGGCACAGAAATAGAGACTCTAAGGCTTGAATTCCAATAGATTCACATATACTTCACTCCCCCTCTCCGGGAGCTTTATGTTGGATAGCAGGGCAGAATCAACCCCCATGGTTGAAGGCATACCCGCTTTTACACCATGTGTTTGAATTATGGGACACTTTGATAAAGAGATTCCCAGGAATATCAACACTCAGATCACCCATGTCCCCAATTTCCTCGAATGCTGAGCTATTAGGGGGGGTAATGTTTGACAGGAATAACCTGAATAATTGGGAGATGGGTTACACGGTTCCCCTATTTAATTTACTCAGTGAGGGCAAACTCAAAAACAGGTCAGACCTTACAGATATCCTAGGTGGAGTTTTTGTTAGGTGGCTAAAATATAACCAAGTTCACCATTTTCTCCATACCCACCCTCTCAAACAGTCACTTACAAGAAATCTCACACCCTTCGAACAGACATGTGCTATGACAAGTTCAGCACATCACACCTTATCGTGGGCTAAGAGACTCCTAGTTAATGCACAGAGCTCGAAACTTCCTGATTATATAGAACGCTGGCATAGGGAATTGAATAAGACTATCACAGAAGCAGAGTGGGTTAAAAATTTTAATAACACAAGAAAATCTTAAACCTCAGCTAGATTTTTAGAGACAAATTACAAACTCCTGACTAGGTGGTACTTGACACCTATCAGACTTAAATGCATTTTCCCTGCCTCGTCGGACCTTTGTTGGAGGGGTTGTGGGGAAAGGGGGACAATGACACACATATGGTGGGCATGTCCTAAATTGTCACCTTTTTTGGAGGGCATACAGAATATCCTACAAGTCATAATGGGGCGGGGGGATTCCTTTCAGCTAGACCCGACAACGGCCCTACTGAACCTGTTACCTAAATGTAAATGTAAATAAAGAACACGACTAATTCAGTTGGCATTGAATTCTGCTAGATCCTTAGTCGCTAGGCTCTGGAAATCTCAAATCTGCCCGACCCTAAAGGACTGGCACTCTCACATGACAGATACCTTGAGAATGGAAGAATATGGTTTCTTTAAATCGAATAGGTTAGGATTCTTCCATGATTTAAAATTCATCTAGGATGAAATCCAAAATGATCTGAGTATAGAAGGGGGGAGCTTTACACAAGTTACAGGAGTGAACTAGGATGAATGACAGGCCTAGTGTTACCTTAGAGGGATGTGGCTGATGTGGTCCCACCCCTGCCTGATACTCTAATAATGACCTCTTTAGCTTAGCACTTCTCTCAAAGGTTGATAGTTAAATACAAAGTCGAGGGATACCACTAGATGTGTAGAATATATACAAAGTGATCTTAAATTAAGAAATTTCGGCATAGTTTTGTTGTTGTTTGAGTTATGTTTTGTACATTGGTGTCATTGTCAATCCCCATGCATTTATATGGAGTGGGGCTACTGTTTTCAAATGGACTTATCACGGACAGTCTAGCTCTACTATTTCATTTTACTATACGGGAGTACGTTCTCCTTTCTTTTGGAGACTGATGGTTTCTCCCTCTTTTGTTTCTGTTTAAACTTTTGTATCAACAATGACATCCTTTTGTACCATGCTGATAAAAATGAATAAATAAAAAATAAAATAAAAACATTTTAGTATTAGCAATTCATCCAAATGGTTTTTGATTATGCAATATGTATGTTTTCCTAACTTTAGCTTCTTTAAGACATATATATATAAATATTTTTAGAAGAGTGACATTAATTATTAAAAACATTAAAAACATTATGAATATTAATAAATTGCCTCTAAGAAAATAGAAAATATCCCTTTAAGGGACGGATATAAAAGACTGACATCTGTCCACTTCCTGTCATCTTGATAAAGGAATCGTTTAGATGCTGAAACGCGTAGACTAGTGACGAAAGTGCAGTAATTTGACCACAAGCTGGTTAATAACTTAACAGGAGAAACACCTGAAAGATCTATTATACCCGATACATCAGAACACGTACTGGGTTTAAAAAGGATTATAAGCTGATCTAAAATCGAACACACAGCAGAGTGAAAGCTGATCCGTAACTAACCGGACAGTGTAGTGGAAGCTAATCAGATACCTAACAGGTAAAAACAAGTGACTATTATTGCAAAGATCACTGGATTTGCACAGCACAGACAGCGGGTTGGAAGCTGATCTGAAATAAAGCAGCACTTGTTCAAATACAGACCTGCATAAGGATAGGCTGCACCACTATCACATGTCTGTTTGGATGAAGTAACGGCTGGAGAACGCCGACTACCAAGACACTTAAGGTACTCTGTAACAATTATTCTCTGTGGATACCTTGGATTATAAGTAACGCATGTACATGGATAATACGTTTCCTACTATACGCTTATCAAAGTGTTCTTAGAGCGGACACAAAGTTGTCACTCAAAGTGTTCTTAGAGCGGACACAAAGTTGTCACTCAAAGTGTTTTTAGAGCAGACACACAGTTGTCATTTAGTTACTAAATTCATTTAAGACATTGCTGGAATATTCCTTTCTTAACTTTAGTTAGTAGTTGTGGCCACAACATTCGTTTTTAGAGGATAATATATGATTATATTCTATGTGTATTAAATATCTTTTAATTCTATATTTGTGTTTTGTAACCATATCGCAGAGTGCAGTTTTAACATATATCTAGATATAGTGTATTTACAATATATTGTGAGATCGCATATTTAAGGCTATTAACAACGTAAGTTGATTGAGTTATACCTTTTTATTGTATACCTTTAGCCTATATGTTATATGGGCGCCACTCTTCTTTGTATTTATTTGAACTCATCTTAATAGAACGTTTGTGAGGAGATCAGGTTTATTAGGAGTGCGCAAAAAAAGGATTTATAGTTAGTGAGGTCTGGAGGTTTTGTTTGTATTACAAAGAGTTTGTGACTGATGGAGCGTCTTTTGGCATGCACAAAATCCAAAATAGCAGAATAATGTTACTGTAATGGTCATGAAGGCAGTCTGACCTGCACTGCCACGAGAGAGTGTGGGACTGGCTTCCTGATTGGCTGGGAAGCCATTTCCATGTTCCCTTGCAGCACTGCAGGTCTCCCTCTGAATGGCATTTCCGGTATCGCAGCATTGGGCACAAATGCTCAGGATCAGCACCATAATGATACAGTACCAGTATCTGTATCAGTGCTTCCCTAATCAGAATCCATTTCTTGTTTTTCTTGCATGCAAGGTAACAAAGACAGTACAGTTTTTTCTGGTTAATTATTACAGTAGTTTTTTTTTTATCTGGATTTACTTTTTTTTTCTAACACAGAAAATGGGTGAGAAAACATCTCTTGTATTCAAATACAGTACAGTATTAAAAAACTGTATTCCGTATTGGACAGGTTTCTGCCTTAAACAGATAGGGGCATATTTATCAAGCATCTGTATGGAGCTTGATGCCCCTTGTTTCTGGCGAGCTTTCAGGCTTGCCAGAATCAGAAGTTATGATCATAACTTGTCCGCCTGCTCTGAGGCTGCTGACAGAAATCAACCCAGATCGAGTATGATCGGGTTGATTGACACCCCCTGCTAGCGGCCGATTGGCCGCGAATCTGCAGGGGCGGCATTGCACAAGCAGTTCACAAGAACTGCTGGTGCAATGATAAATGTCGACAGTGTATCATGTCGCACACTGATAAATATGCCCCTTAGTGATCGATGGAGCATCTTTTGGCATGCGCAAAATCCAAAATGGCAGAATAATGTTACTGTATTGGACATGAAACCAATCTGACCTGCACTGCCGTGAGGGAGCATGGTACTGGCCTCCTGACCAATAAGGAAGTTGGGCAGCAGGTCATGACCCGCTGCCCGGCTTCCTGATTGGCTGGGAAGCCATTTCCATGTTCTCTCGCAGCACTGCAGGTCTCCCTCTGACTGGCATTCCCGGTATAGGAGCATTTTAGCACAAAAGCTCAGGATCAGCATCATACTGATACAGTATCAGTATCGGTATAAGTGCATTCCTAATCAGAATCCATTTCTTGTTTTTCTTGCATGCGAGTAACAAAGACAGTACAGTTTTCTGCTTAATCATTACAGTAGTTTGGATTTACTTTTTTTTCTTACTCAGAAAATAAGTGAGAAAACATCTATTGTATACAAATACAGTACAGTATTAAAAGATTAATTGTTGCATTAATTACTGTAATACACAAACTTTAACTGATCTGAATACAGTATGCAGTACAATTACAGGAAATCACACCTTATGCAAACATTTTAAAGTAAAGTGTTCTGTTGGCGTGTATTATGGAGTCAGTTTCCGTTTAATCATTACGTTTAAATAAAATACACTAAAATAAAAATAAAAATACAGTATTGTAAATAAAATACTGTAAATAAAAAATTGCAGTTGCAGTTGTGTGCCTTGATGCTTTTACTAAGCAAAGAAAAAAAAATCATAAAATTTGGTGCTGTGGACATTGGCTTTTATGTTACATTTAGGGGTGTCTGCAGTGGTCCCTCATCGCTTGTACCAGGTACAGTGCTGTTTGTCTACTTGGACTGTAAATACAAATACAGGTACTGTACTCTACCTGTACATACTTTTATTTTTTGTGTACACCTGTACTGTATATGGATTTATTTTTACAGTACTGTACTACAGTACTTTTTCATTCTAGCAGAAAATGGATGTGAAGACATCAACTGTATTCTATACAAATACAGTACTGAACATTATTAAAAGATTCATTCTTGCATCAACTTTGTTCACAATCACTGTAATACACAAACTCCAACTCTTCTAAATACAGTATGCTGTACAATTACAGCTATAGGTACAGTATCTATTGTGCACAATTCCCACTAATAATCACATCTGTTGCAAACATTTTAAAGTACAGTACTGTATAGCGTGTGTTAGTTTTTTTTTATTCCAGTCCAGTACTGTAAGGACAAGGACAACCCAGGTTGTTCACCAAAAATGGTCCGGCATCTAAACTTACATCCCACTTAGATCCCAAGAGAATAAAGAAAATGTGATAATAGGAGTAAATTAGAAAGTTGCTTACAAGTTCATGCTCTATCTGAATCACGAAATAAAAAATGTGGATTCAGAGTCCCTTTAAGCAGAAACTAACTTTTTTCACAACAGCACAATTTGAATAAAAAGGGTTGAACAACCAACACTCAGTTCCCCACTGGTCCTCTTCCCACAATCCCTGCTGTCTTGGTTTCCTTCAGTAAAAAGACATTTAAAAAAACATAGCAATTGCAGTCAACAACAAAGGAGCAGTTATCATATAAACATTAACATACTGTATAACAAGGAACTAAGTTGAACAGAGTCTCTGGTAGGTAAACCCATTACAATAATCATAAACAAAACATCCAACAGTACTGTAAAATAATGTACAGTATTAAAAAAATATACTGCACAGTATTTAAGCTTTACATACTGTTATACAGTACAGTATACACATACTACAGTTACTGTCTACTGTATGTTTTTACTGTACATACCTTTTTTGGTTTACTTCTCCCCACATTCCCAATAATGTTGCATGTTCTCTTGGGGCATTGGTTATCCTTTTTTCAATCCAATGTCTAGTGCATATTATTGGTTCTAGAAGCCCTGGGCAGTTATTAAATAATGCAAACTCTTGCAACTGGTAAACTCTAACTAGAGCATCTCGGTAACTACTTCTGGTTTGCTGGGACTTTCTGTGGTTTCATCACTTTTATCATCATCCATGTTCTCATCACTGTCTAGTTGTTGATCTAAAAGTTCCACAGCACTTTTAAAATGTGCTTTCCGTTGCAAATTTGTTGTCTATGTCAATGTCACAGTACATTTCACTGTCAACAAGACTTCCTTGCTGAAATAATGAACAAATATCATTAGTTTCTTCTACAGTTACCTGTATTACTTCTGGAAGCTCTTCACTATTGTTCATGTTGGAATTAGAGAAACCAGCTTTTACAAAGCACTTCCAAATGGTATCTGCAGAAATAGCCTTGCATGCCATAGAAATCCAGTTGACGACATCAAGGACTGTTATGGACTTAGCAAGCTGGTGTGCATTCTGTGTGGTAGAAATGTTTGCAACCAAGCATTGGAGCAATCATTTTCTATAGTGTGTCTTCATGGTGTAGATGTGTCAGGATTCTCTCTATGGCATTCCTCTTAGCCCTTCCCTTCTGCCTTTATATCCTGCCCACACCCTAAAACAGATGCTTAGTAATTTGTTAGTTGTGCTACTCAAGCAACCAACACTGAGCTCCTGTCCTTAGGATTCAAGACTGGAATCATTATTTCTCTTCAATTGTGTTTTTTACTCAACTTGTCTCAACTTAAACCTGCATCTTCCTATTAAGAGTTTCCTCATATTGTACACCTTGTTTGTACTTTGCTACACAGCAACAACTCCATTCCAAACCAAAGTTTATTTCTACACTCATTGTAGCTGCAGCTGCGTCCATCAACGGACAGTCTGTTTATTACATTCTGTTCTTAACCGCAACTTGAACTAACTCTGATCCAAGCATAGTCACTGTGCATTTTAAGTAACATCCTGGAACATAGTGAGCAGTTTCACCAATGACTGACAACCGGTATATAAATGGATTGCATTCCTTACCAACATAATCCTGCACATGATGACTAGTTACTGATTGTAGCATTCACCGCACCTCTATCCTCACACCGTGCCGTGACAAACAAAACCGGAGTTTCTTCAACCGCTCCGAGTACCAAACTTAAGCTTCTCCCATAAGCTGTGACCTCAGCATACCAGAATTCCACCCACAGAGAGACGAATATCCCACTGCTCCTGACAAGTTTACAAACCTGACTACACGTACTCCAACTCTGTGTAACTTTTGTTCAGGAAACTTCATTTCCACAGAACCACAGTTTATTAATTCACTTAAGGCTTTTCTGGCTACTTCCTGATAATTAGTTCTTTAGTCTAGTGATACATTTACCAATCCTTAAAGGAATACTACCTCTTTTCTGCAAGTACTGCAGTTGTGACCCATACACTTATCAACTAGTACAAAATCATAACATATTACTAAGGACATTTTGATTATGGATCCAGCATGACTACCACAGTTTGTATATAATTTGTCACAGAGAGTTGACCAATTGGGGCAAGGTCTAGGGGACCTCCAAGTTGAAAATGAAGCTTTCCGTACTCTAATCAGAGATTCAATTACAGTGAAAGCCAATCTTCCTGAACCCACTCCTGAACCACAGGTCTCATTGCCTGATACTTTCTCAGGAGATAGGAAGGCATACAGGCAATTTAAAAACACCTGTCATTTATTATTTAATCTGAAACCCAAAACATATTGTACAGATAGGGTAAAGGTTTTAGCCCTAATATCCTTCGTAAGAGGTGAACCTAGGGTTTGGGCTGACTCTTTCTATGAATCCAATGACCTTATACTAGGATCTCTGGACAATTTCATTAAAACCATGGATGAACTGTATCAACATACAAATTTACAGATGACTGCTGAGGCCAGCATGCACAGCCTAAAACAAGTAATGCGCCCAGTCGAGGAATATCACCAACTTTAAACAATGTGCCACATACTCTCAGTGGAATGCCATAGTGCTCAGGAAGCAGCTCAGACTTGGGCTTGCAGAAGCCATAAAAGAGGAACTAGCCAGAACAGAACTGCAAAACAGGCTTTAATGAAACTCACAATACAAATTGACCGACGACTCAGGGAGAGGAAGTCTGAACGATTTTCCACAGAACCTCACTTCAAGAGTTATAATACCCAATCACCTTCTACTTCCAAAACTACCCCGGAACCCATGGACGTTGGATTCATCAGTGGCCCCCTGACTGCTGAAGAAAGGAGCAGAAGGAGGAACAAACAACTATGTATGTACTGTGCCAACCCCACTTATACAGTTAAAGATTGTCCAATCCTTCTCAAGACAAAGAAGAGTAAGTGCCAATCTATATATTCATCATTAACAACTAATACCAAACCTACTTACTGTCGTTTATCTCTATTTTTGCAGTGGGAACAAGACAAACTGAATACTGAAGCCATAGTCGACTCCGGAGCTTATGGAAACTTAATTAACAAAGCTTTAGTTATAAAAAATAAAATTCCTTTGGAGTTAAAAAATAAGCCTGTCTTAATCCGTGCCATTGATGGCTCTCAAATTAGTGCTGGGCCTATTACCCATCATACCATTCTCATACTAGTGAAAACTCCATGTGGTCATACAGAATATTTAACATTTGATGTCATACCATCTCCCCTTTTCCTATTGGTTTAGGTTTACAGTGGTTTCAACTTCATCAACCTGTTGGAAATTTGAAAACTCTCCGGTTATCCCTGGATTCTGCTTACTGCAAACAAACGTGTCATCCACAACACTTACTACTTCAAGTTCCTGACTTGAAGATTGTTTTTCCTGTTGAGTACTCAGATTTTAATGATGTGTTTAGAGACCTACTTGACATATGCATCATGGTATACCTAGATAATATTCTCATATAGTCAAAAAGAATACAGGAACATATCAAGCATGTTAGATAGGTGTTATTCAGGCTTAGGGTTCACCATCTCTATGCTAAATCTGAGAAGTGTGTATTCCATACCAATCAAATTTCATTTCTCGGTTATCATATCAATCCCTCTGGTATCCAAATGGAAGAAAACAAAGTCGAAACTGTTAAGGACTGGGCAATTCCCACCTGCAAGAAAGTTCTCCAATGATTTTTAGGTTTCGCAAACTACTACCGGAAATTTATTAAGGGTTTCTCAAATATCACAAAGTCTTTAACACGTCTCACAAGCTCAATTACTCCTTTTATTTGGAATGCAGATGCTACTAAAGCATTCAACAACCTAAAAGAAAGATTTACTACTGCACCCATCCTCAGGTTCCCTGATCCGATGCAACAGTTTATCCTCGAGGTTGATTCATTGGATTATGCCTTAAGAGCTGTGCTCTCACAACGAAGAACACTCACTGATTCCATTCATCCAGTTGCTTTTTTTCTAAGGTCATGATTCCAGCTGAGATGACCTACCCCATAGGGGAAAAAAGACTTCTTGTAATTAAACACTCCCTAGAGCATTGGAGACATCTCCTGGAAGAAACACAACTTTCTATTATCATTTATACAGAACATAAAAACCTGGAGTATTTACAAACCAATAAGTCCCTCTCCTCCAGACAGGTACGATGGAG
Source organism: Bombina bombina (assembly GCF_027579735.1). Lineage (NCBI taxonomy): Eukaryota > Metazoa > Chordata > Amphibia > Anura > Bombinatoridae > Bombina > Bombina bombina. The sequence continues at coordinate 301,156,278 of NC_069501.1, read as the reverse complement.
CTTGTATTTTGCAAGATTATACTTTCACATCCTATACAGACCTGGAAATAAAAAAGCTGATGCCCTCTTCTGCAAAGATAAGAAACCAATATGTACAGAAGCTCCTTCCAGTATTATTCCAATGGAACACTTAATTGGACTTACCCCTCAACTAACACAGAATTTACAATGATCATTAGACGCTGATAATCACATTCCATATCATCTCCTACATAAAAGACCTGATGGGTTCTACTATCATGAACAGAAGTTATACATACCACCTGACTTACGGCACTTAGTTCTGAAAATTCATCATGATTCTCCATTATCCGGACACCCAGGTGTGCAACGAACAATGGAACACATTGCAAGAGAATTCTAGTGGCCATCTCTGTTTACCACAGTCAAGCAATATATTCAAACCTGCACATTTTGTGCCACATCAAAATCTGAAAAACGTCTACCTTATGGGCTCCTGATGCAATTACAAATACCTGAAAAACCCTGGCAACACATAACTATGGACTTTCTAGTCGAACTCCCAACTTCAGAAAATAAAAATTCTATTCTAGTTGTTATTGACCTATTTACAAAGATGGCACATTTCATACCTTTCCACAAACTACCCACTTCATCTGAAACTGCTCAACTCTTTCTTACTTATGTAGTGAAGCTTCATGGAATTCCACCCATACTTACCACCGATCGTGGGAGTCAGTTCACTTCCCGGTTCTGGAGGAACCTCTGTGAACATATCCAAGTTGACCACCGTTTTAGCACCTCTTTTCACCCACAAACCAATGGACAAGCAGAGAGATTAAATCAGTGGCTCGAACAGTACTTGCCTTGTTACTGCTCATACCAAAAAGGTGATTGGGTACGGTACCTTCCTATGGCAGAATATGCCTATAATAACTCCATCAATTCCTCAAATAAGATGACCCCATTCTATGCAAATTATGGTTATCATCCAGCATTCTCATTGACTTCTCCTGAAGGCTCTGCTTGCCCAAAGGTAGATGAGATGACCAACCTATTGCTTGATAACTTCAAGTTACTCAGACAAAACATCCAAGGAGCTCAGGTGTCACAGAAGAAATACTACAATCTTCAAAGACGGACACCCCCATCTTACTCAGTTAGCTATCAGGTATGGTTATCAACAAAAAATCTAAAACTACAAATCCCCAGAAAGAAATTAGGAGGGTTATTTATTGGCCCATTTCCCATACAGAAGATTGTGAATTCCAATGCCGTTACTCTTCAATTACCCGGCACACTCAAAATACATCCAACGTTCCACATATCTCTATTGAAACCTTCTGGTCCTATGAGAACTCCTGTTCCAGTTTTACCCCCTCTTCCTACAATTCTGGACTCAGATGAATATGAAGTTCACAGCCTTCTTGATTCCAGCTTCAATACCTGGTCCAATGGAAGGGTTTCTCTCCTGAGGATGATACCTGGGAACCGTCCTCCAATATCCGAGTGCCTAGATTGGTCTCCCTATTCCACAGACGTTTTCCACACCATCCACGTCCTCAAGCTGTGGGTCAGCTTGTTTGAAGGGAGGTCATGTCAGAATTCTCTCTATGTCATTCCTCTTAGCCCTTCCCCTTCTGCCTTTATATCCTGCACACTCCCTGATACAGGTGCTTAGTAATTTGATAATTGTGCTACTCGAGCAACCAACACTGAGCTCCTGTCCTTCTTAGGATTCAAACCTGGAATCGTTATTTCTCTACAATTGTGTTTGCTACTCAATTTGTCTCAACTTAAAACTGCATCTTCCTATTCAGAGTTTCCTGATATTGAACACCTTGTTTGTACTTTGCTACACAGCAACAACTCCATCCCAAACCAAAGTTTATTGCTACAGTCATTGCAGCTGCAGCTGAGTCCATCAACGGACAGTCTGTTTAATTACATTCTGTTCTTAACCACAACTTGAACTAACTCTGATCCAAGCATAGTGACTGTGCATTAAGTTTCTTCAACCGCTCCGAGTACCGGACTTAAGCTTCTCCAATAAGCTGTAACCTCAGCATACCAGAATTCCTCCCACAGAGAGACGAATATCACACTGCTTCTGACAGGTTTACAAACCTGACTACACATACTCCAACTCTGTAACTTTTGTTCAGGATATTTCGTTTCCACAGAACCACAGTTTATTAATTCACTTAAGGCTTTTCTGGCTACTTCCTGATAAGTAGTACTTTAGTCTAGTGATACATTCAGCAATTCTTAAAGGAATATTACCTCTTTTCTGCAAGTACTGCAGTTGTGATCCATACTCTTATCAACTAGTACAAAATCATTACAAGATGACACCCTGGTCCATTGCCTGTGTTACGCTTTTTGTGTTTGCTGGGAACCAGGCTAATTTTACGTTGCTAAGTTTCAGATGCGGATGGCAGGTAGCGTTATCCATAAACAGGATGACTTTATGACCTCTCTTCATTTTTTGGTCGAAACTCCTTAGCCATGCTGACATTATTTCTGATGTCATCCAGCCTTTTTTATTTGCATGCCAAATAACAGGCAGCTGTGTAGTGTTTAAGTTCTTGAAGCAACGTCGCTTTTCTGCCTTAGCAATCACAAGAGGCTTCTCCATTCTCCCGTCCATGTTTCCACAAAGAAACCCTGTCAATCATTACTTGGATAACTTTCTTCTTGTGCACTTTTCGCGTTTCACAGCCAGAGTTTTTGAAGGTAACAACCTAAAGAATAGGCCAGTTTCATCGCCATTGTAGATGTCTTTTGTAGCGTATGGTTTCTTCCCATTGTCTAACAGTTTCTTGATCTACATCCTTTGCTTCTCCACATATTTCATTCCATACAATGCAATGCCTCCTTTTAAAACTTTCTAACCACCTATTAGATCCCTTAAAAGTTGTTTTGCCCAATTCTTTGGCTAGTTTGAGGGCTTGTGCTAGCAGTATAGGTCAAGAAATTGGTAGATTTTTAGAGCGTGCGGCTAGAAACTATTCCCACAGGAGCTTGTTTAGCTCTTCATTTCCAGTTGCCTTCCCTTTCCTCTTCACTTCGCCATTGCCAGCTAACCATTCTTCCCTGATTTTCTATTTATTTTTTATAGCTTCATAAATTTCTCAAAGCATTATTTTACAGACAGTTTATATTTTGTGTAGGCCTCAATCACTATCAATTTTGCAGCGAGCGTGAGAGTGTTGCACTTTCAATGAGCCATTCTGTTCACCAAATTACTAATAATCAGTTAGTGTACATACATAGAATAAAATAAAAATTCATCCTAACGTGCATGGTAAAACATCACCCCATATATGTTATATATAAATGGGCACTCCAACTAATCAGAAAAAAAGGACTACCCATTATCAACACCTTGTGTATCAGGATCACACAAAAAAGGGGGGTTGGGGAGGGGGGAGAGGGAAGCTTCCCTCTCCCCCCTCCCCAACCCCCCTTTTTTTTGTTGTACACTAACTGATTATTAGTAATTTGCTATTTATTTACCTTGCTATAGTTGTATACAAATTTGTTTTTGATTTTAGTTAGCATTCCCCCCCCTCTCCCCCTCCTCCTCCTCTCCCCCCCCCCCTTCCCCCTTTTTGTGCCCTAGCATTTGTTCATAGGTAGTCCCTCGTTTTCCGGTTCGTTGGTGTGTCCATCTATATATTACATATGTGGGGATATGTTCACCATGCTTATTTAGTGTGTATACTATACACCAGTAATTTGTTCTTTGATTACCTTGTCTAACTGCCTTGTCTATATTGATTACAGTGGTTACTCTGTGCTGTATCTGTGACAGACTATCTGTGACAGACTAATTTGCTTGTTTTGTAGTATATGGTGTGCATCAATGATTCCTTTATTTGTCTGTTAGGGATACCATACAGATTGATTGATCAAATAAGGATGTATTACTCAGTTGGATTCCTGTTAGATCATGTATGTGCAGTACCGCAAGATTATATTTGATTTTAATTTTGCTTTTTTTTTTTTATGTTGGCCCAGAGGAAGACCTGTAGTTCTTTTGGCGCATGCGCAGTTGCACTGTTGGTGTCCTACGGTGTTCCGGATGTGGCAGAGCGTTTTCACCTGGGAAGGTATTGGTAGCACTTAAGTAGGTGGTAAGTAAATGTACTTGTATGTCTGAGGACGGGTGGTAGCCCGAAAACATTAACTGTATGCTTTGTACACAGTAAAATCTGTTTTTGCAAAAATCCAGAGAGTGCTTGCCTTTTTGGAACTTTGCTGTATTAGTATTTGGCAGGCACCCTGGGGGTTGAATTGATGAGTGTGTGCTGGGTTTACAGGACTTTTGTATATATATATATATATATATATATATATATATATATATAGTTTCCAATATTCACTCCATGCGAGTAAAAATAAAGCTGCACTCACCGGTCTTGTAGAAATGTTTCTTTATTATACACAAATGACAGTGTTCAATACACAAATACCCCCAGACGTTTTGGTGCGCCTCTGGCACCTTTCTCAATGGGTCTGCTTCCAATCCTCCAACAAACAATCTAACTACCCGCCACCCTTATCCCTCTATTTAAACCCCTAAGCGTGCTCTTCATTTCCGGTATTGCCCAGACCAACGTGCGCATTGGTCTGGCAATACCGGAAATGAAGAGCACGCTTAGGGGTTTAAATAGAAGGATAAGGGTGGCGGGTAGTTAGATTGTTTGTTGGAGGATTGGAAGCAGACCCATTGAGAAAGGTGCCAGAGGCGCACCGAAACGTCTGGGGGTATTTGTGTATTGAACACTGTCATTTGTGTATAATAAAGAAACATTTCTACAAGACCGGTGAGTGCAGCTTTATTTTACTCGCATGGAGTGAATATTGGAAACTATATGTATTGTATATGCAGCACCACGGCAATTGGACTGTGATTGATGGAGTGCACCTTATTTTGAATCTGTATAAATATATATAGATATATATATATATATATATATATATATATATTATACACTGAAGTAGGACAGAACCCGGTGTTGATCCGTGGTATCCCACACCAAAAACAGCCAGCACCAGAGATAAGATGAATCACCAGTTTTAATGCAAAACAAGCATAACGTTTCAGCCCCCACAGGAGCCTTGGTCACATGCAGCAAGTCAGAACAAAGACAGGCATAAAATATGACTCTGATAAAGTACCTTAAATACCCCCACCCACCAATCAGATACGTAACACAGAACCGCCAAAACATGAAAGCTCAAACACAGCTGAAAACCATAGCACTCTCCGTAAACCACGAACAGCCACTCGTAACCAAGGCAACAGTGTGTCAACAGCCAGCAGTGAGCAACGTATAGCCAATGTGCATGCGTACGTGATGACGTCATCACGCATAACGTGTGTAACCATGGAGATCAGAAAACAAAGGCCTCAAGCTGCAACGCAAGAACGCGTCTGGCCAATCCAATATGAACAAAGTGCCTATGAATAAAGAAACCATGGCAACCACATGAAGCATTGTATATGTTAATAAAAAGCAATTCGATACATAGGAATAAGACACTAATATGTCAGAAGCTGTGGAAAGAATAACATATTTGCTAATAATAGCTAAAAAATAAAGATATAACATCATCACGTAACCAAGGCAGGTGATCTGGCGGTACTGTGTTAATGTAACCATATCTGATCGCAAACATCTAGTGAAAAAGATTAAAACAATAAACTGGTATGCTTGCAGGACACAGACATGTTAACAGTAATAATACCTAGAGAGCCAAATGCGGCTACATAGTATAAATCAAACAGATCAAACTTCAGTATATACTGTGACATCAACACCTAGTGTCATGGTATAGCAGCCAGTAAACAATAATGTACAATAATCCATAGCGTGCCCGGGGAACATGGTAGAAACTAGTCTCCAAGATGAGAGAAAGCCCACAGTCACTTATAGAAACAACTATAATCGATCATCACATTAAGGTCTTTTGGAGTGATGGTATCAAGACGGTGAATCCAAAGTGACTCCATCTTCAGAAGGGCCTTAGCCCGATCACCCCCACGTCTAGATTTTGGGAATGTGATCAATGAGAATTGTCCTCAGGGTAGAGATGGGATGACCAGCTTGTTAAAAGTGGCGTTGCCACAGGTTGGATCGGGACTATCCCTTGTCTAGAGCTAATCTAATAGCTGTTTTGTGGTTGGCCAACCTCTCTCTGAAGGAGGTAATGGTCTTCCCCACATAGTATAGAGAACAAGGACAAATGATCACGTAGATCACATGATCTGAAGTACAGGTCAACCGATGTTGTATACTGAAGGTCTTATTCGTATGAGGGTGATAAAACCTGTTACCAATGATCATACCATTGCAGGTAATACAATTGCCACATCTGTAACACCCCTTCTTTCCTGGGGTAACCAAGTTTGGTTTTGGTAGCTTGCAATAGGATTGGTCTTCACCAAAAGGTCCCTCGATTCTGTGCCCTCTTGTAAACCAATCTCGGGGGAGGCAAATCTCCAAATGGTAATGAAGTACCTGTTGATACAATGGGCGAATGTTGTTTGACGCTTATTGGACCTTCCGTGATGCTGGTGTATACATGGTAATGAAATTCATGCGCTGTTGAGCCGGCTTGAGTGGTTTAGTCAACAACGATTGTTGGTTGAGTGTCTGTGCATTCTCGCATTGTGCCGTGATTACGGTTTAGGATATCATCTGTCAGTGAATTTCTGAGCCATTGTTTCAAGTTGTTCCTTCTTGTGGGCCTCCTCGGTGTTGTTGCATACAACACGCAGGAGCTGGGAGAGTTGACTCCTTTTTTTTTAAAAAATAAGGATGAAAACTATTATAGTGAAGTATTGAGTTCCTATCAGTCGGTTTATTGTATAGTGTTGTGTAGAGTCTTAAACAGGATGGTGTCCTTTCTTGTAAATCTCAAGTCTAAAAAATGTATGCACAAAACATTAATGTCCATCTAGAACCATACAGGTTAATTCCGGCATTACGATTATTGAACCAAGAGCTTAAAGACTTCACTGTCACCTCTCCAAACCATGAACACATCATCTATGTAGTGCCGGAAAAATCTGATTAGAACTTGTATGTATTGCTCATACATGGACATATAGTTGTTTGCATATGATGGAGCCATATTAGACCCCATCACCGTGCCTAGTGTTTGCAAGTAAAAAACATTTTTGAATCGGAAATATTTTTGGTCCAAACAAAGCTCCAACAGTTCCAGCAAAAACTCAATAGGTGGTCCACAATAGTGGGGGTTATCGGATAGGATTCTCCTGACCATCTCCCCCCATGTGTATGTGGGATGATGGTATAAAGGTTAATGACATCCAATGTGACTAAAATGTCAGAAGTTTGAATGTCTTCCATCTGACCCAAAAGGTGGATAAGCTCAGAAGAATCCCTTAAGTATGACACAGTGGATTTAACCACAGGTTGAAGGAAATAGTCAATAAATTCCGCGAGGGGTTGAAACAATGAACCCCTCGCTGACACAATATAATATAATAAACACTGACATGGAATTGTGAGTTGGTGTACACACTGGCCTAACTTATTTACTATCTATTTATAGTCTGATGATGATATATCATGTGTTACTCTCCTTTAACCCTATTGGGGTTTTTGCACATAATGAATCTATTTTATATAGCCCTATATTCATGTTATAGAATTATTGTGGTGTTCTAATTTCCACTATATTATCTTTTTTAGAACCTGCCCTGTAGATAGGCATGATGATCCTAATTATCTGGTCTCTACACTTGTGAACCATTATTTCCTTGTGCTATGGTGATTACCTGTTGACGTCCCTGAGAAGCCGCATTTCCTCAGTTGACATCCCATGGGACCCTCTTTTAGTCATCCTCACCATTTCTTCTTATTTTTTCCACTTTTTGTTCATATGCTCTTTATGCTTGTTTTACATATGTGTTTAACTTTTTATTAATTTTTTTTATCATTTCTTATTTCTTATTCATTGTATTGGAAGTGTTTCTATGTTATAGTTAGTGACATACAACACTGTACACATTTTTGTGCCTTATATTTATTGGGCAATTTACCCTATTATTCTTGTGTTATATACTCACTATACATACATATGATTTTTTTTTCCTATTGAGAACATTATTTGTTTCACACTTGTATATATATTCCTTGAACTGCCAATGTGTTGTCTGTTTTAGTTACACTATACACTGCTGGCTTGAGGTTGCGACTAATATGTATCATGAAGCGCTGTGACATGTTACACTGACTTTGTTTTGGTTTTCTTTTCTTTTATTTTTTGCTTTCTTTTTGAACATATCTTGCAGGAATTGCTTGTGATGTATTATGTTAATAGTTACTGATTCTGGATCACTTTGGCACTTAACCGTTTTTGCCCTTACATTGACCCAGCTTGCCAGCACTTCCTGTGATTGGATGGCGTTTACATGACGTTTTTTTTTTTCCTAGATGCCGTTTTTGGCCACGCCCACTGTTGTCGAGGTTTGGTGTCTGGGTGACTGTAATGGTGATTTGAATGTTTGATTATCATTTTGTAAGTGTTTACTTTTATTATTGTCCCTCCTATATGTTTAAGTCTCTGAATGCTAGTATATTGCAGTTTATTTGACCGCTCTGCTGTTATTTGGGATTGAATTCATTATCAGTTTCTCACTTTATTGGGATGTGCACTAGTTCAGCTCCCTATAATATACAATATATATGTTGTTATTATTGATATGCTTGCACACATGTATAAATATGCTAAGTTATAATCTTTTTGAAATGTCACTTTAAATTTTTGATGGGTCTAATTGGATATGACCTTAAGGGGCTGTCTTATTCTGAACTGGGGGAGGGGTTAACACCTTATTTAAACACTGTTTGCTCACTGTTTGTTTGGTCTGATGAAGGGGTGATTGATCCCGAAACTTCACATTTTTTGCTAAATAAAGCACCTTTTTGAAAATCCAGAGAGTGCAAGCTTCATCTGTACTGCATTAATTTGTGCCTGCACCCTGGTAGATGCTTTTTAAGTGAGGGTGCGCTTTCCTTACTCTATTATTATATATATATATAATGTAATATATGGAAATATGGAAAAAAAACGAAGGGGGGACAGAAGGAGAAAAGATAGAAAAAAGTATGCTCTGTGCCAGCACTAATCATTGAAAAAAATACAGGGGAAGAAAGTCTCAAAAGCTGGATGTGAGAGCCCACCGGTCTAAGGGATATGAAACCCCTCTGCTATACACATAAAAATTGCTAGTCGTAGATTAACAACTAAAAAACATTCAATTAATTAGTCAGTAATATATATATATATATATATATATATATATATATATATATATATACAAACAAGTCAAAAAGTGCCTATGTTTAAAAAGATATACCTATCTATCTACCAATGGGCCCTTGGGGAGAAACCTGTATCCATGGATACAGCTCATATGAAAATAGTTTGACCTTAAAGGCTGCCTCTAATCTGAAAGCATTTTGCCAGTTTTTCACCACTAGAGGGCATAAGTTCATGTGTTTCACATAGATAACATTGCGCTCACGCATGTGAATTTATTGAGGAGTAAGCACTGATTGGCTAAAGTGCAAGTTGTCGAACTGGAAATAAAGAGGCAGTCTGCAGAGGCTTAGATACAAGGTAATTACAGAGGTAAAACGTGTATTATTTTAACTGTGTTTGTTATGCAAAAAATGGGGAATTGGTAATAAAGGAATTATCTATCTTTTTAGATACACAAAATTCTGGTGTTGACTGTCCCTTTAAAATCAAGTAAAGTGTTAAAGTATACGGGATAAAAATTATTACTTTAAAGCTGTATCTCATATTCTTTTAATGTAAGTATAAAAGGAGCATGATCTGACAACCAGGGGCATGATCCAATATACGACGTAGGTTTTGGCGCAAGCGTGGGAACCTGCACCGCCTGTAATTTCACCTCGCACATCGGGTATTACATATACCCCGACGGCAGTTCCTAAAGTGCTGTAAGTCTGATAAACTAGCGATGTCCAGAAATGAGCGTAAACTACAATTTCTGGAGTCGCTAGTGACTTACGGCACTTTTAAAAACTGCCGGCGCCTAAAAAAAGTAAAGGAAATATTACATTTCCCGTAAAAGTCTAACCTGCCTCCCAAAAATAAGCCAACATGTAAAACCCCCTATATCCACAATCTCCCCTCTCACTACTAATAATAAATATATTAACCCCTAGACCGCACAATCCCCACAATGCAATAAGGCCTAATTATTAACCCCTAAAACCGCCATAGCCCACACCGCAAGTAGTAACTAAATTATTAACCCCTAAACCGCCATAGCCCACACCGCAAGTAATAACTAAATTATTAACCCCTAAACCGCCATAGCCCACACCGCAATAAACCTATTCTAGTATTAACCCCTGAACCCGCCATAGCCCACATATCCTATATAAATCTATTAACCCCTAATCTGCCGCCGTCACTATAATAAAGTTATTAACCCCTAAACCTAAGTCTAACCCTAACCCTAACACCCCCCTAACTTAATTATTATTTAAATAAATCTAAATAATATTACTATTATTAACTAAAGTATTCCTATTTAAAACTAAATACTTACCTATAAAATAAACCCTAAGATAGCTACAATATAATTAATAATTACATTGTAGCTATTTTAGGATTTATTTTTATTTTACAGGCAACTTTGTATTTATTTTAACTAGGTACAATAGCTATTAAATAGTTAATAACTATTTAATAGCTACCTAGGTTAAAATAATTACAAATTTACCTGTAAAATAAACCCTAACCTAAGTTACAATTACACCTAACACTACACTATCATTAAATTAATTAAATTAATTAACTACAATTACCTAACATTAAATACAATAAAATAAAATAAACTATAGTACAAAACCCCCCCCCCACTAAATTACAGAAAATAAAAAAAGTTACAAGACGTTTAAACTAATTACACCTAATCTAAATTACAAATATCCCTTAAAAGGGCTTTTGCGGGGCATTGCCCCAAAGTAATCAGCTCTTTTACCTGTAAAAAAGAAATACAACCCCCCCAACATAAAAAACCCAACACCCACACCCAACCTTACTCTAAAACCCACCCAATCCCCCTTAAAAAAAAAAACTAACACGACACCATTGAAGATCACCCTACCTTGATCCGTCTTTAACCCAGCTGGGCAGAAGTCTTCATCCGATCTGGGCACAAGTGGTCCTCAAGCAGTGCAGAAGTCTTCATCCGATCCGGGCAGAAGAGGTCCTCCATCCGGGCAGAAGTCTTCATCCAAGCAGCATCTTCTATCTTCTTCCATCCGATGAGGAGCAGTTGCCATCTTGAAGAGATCAGATGCGGAGCATCCTTCCTTGCCGACGGACTAACGATGAATGAGGTTCCTTTAAATGACGTCATCCAAGATGGCGTCCCTTGAATTTCGATTAGCTGATTCTATCAGCCAATCGGTAATTAAGGTAGGAAAAATCCGATTGGCTGATGCAATCAGCCAATCGGATTGACCTTGCATTCTATTGGCTGTTCCAATCAGTCAATAGAATGTGAGCTCAATTCTATTGGCTGATTGGATCAGCCAATCGGATTGAACTTCAATCCGATTGGCTGATTGCATCAGTCAATCGGATTTTTCCTACCTTAATTCCGATTGGCTGATAGAATCTATCAGCCAATCGGAATTGAAGGGGACGCCATCTTGGATGATGTCATTTAAAGGAATCTTCATTCGTCGTTAGTCCGTCGGCCAGGAAGGATTGCTCTGCCATCGGATGTCCTTCAAGATGGATGGAAGAAAGAAAGTAGAAGATGCCGCTTGGATGAAGACTTCTGCCCGGATGGAGGACCTCTTCTGCCCGGATCGGATGAAGACTTCTGCCCGGCTGGGTGAAGACGGCTCAAGGTAGGGTGATCTTCAATGGGGTAGTGTTAGGTTTTTTAAGGGGGGAATTGGGTGGGTTTTAGAGTAAGGTTGGGTGTGGGTGGTGGGTTTTAATGTTGGGGGGTTGTATTTCTTTTTTTACAGGTAAAAGAGGCTGATTACTTTGGGGCAATGCCCCGCAAAAAGCCCTTTTAAGAGCTATTTGTAATTTAGTATAGGGTAGGGCATTTTATTATTTTGGGGGCTTTTATTTTATTAAACTTCTTGTAATTTTTTTTAAATTTCTGTAATTTAGTGGGGGGGTTTTGTACTATAGTTTATTTTATTTAATTGTATTTAATGTTAGCTAATTGTAGTTAATTAATTTAATTAATTTAATGATAGTGTAGTGTTAGGTGTAATTGTAACTAAGGTTAGGGTTTATTTTACAGGTAAATTTGTAATTATTTTAACTAGGTAGCCATTAAATAGTTATTAACTATTAATAGCTATTGTACCTAGTTAAAATAAATACAAAGTTGCCTGTAAAATAAAAATAAATCCTAAAATAGCTACAATGTAATTATTAATTATATTGTAGCTATCTTAGGGTTTATTTTATAGGTAAGTATTTTGTTTTATATAGGAATAATTTAGTTAATAATAGTAATATTATTTAGATTTATTAAAATAATATTTGTTAGGGGGTGTTAGGGTTAGACTTAGGTTTAGGGGTTAATAACTTTATTATAGTGGCGGCGACATTGGCGGCGGCAGATTAGGGGTTAATAGATTTAATAGCTATGTGGGCTATGGCGGTTTAGTGGTTAATACTAGAATAGGTTAATTGCGGTGTGGGCTATGGCGGTTTAGGGGGTTAATACAGTTTATTAGTTATTGCGGTGGGGGATTGCGGTTGACAGGTAGATAGACATTGCGCATGCGTTAGGTGTTAGTTTATTTTTCCAGGCATTTTAGGTAGTTACAGTGCTCCCATACTCAGTGCAAGGCCTGCTATGACTGCATTTTATGGCGAGGTGAAAATCGAGTAAGATTTCTCCATTTTCGCCACATAAGGCCTTGCTCTGGATATTGGATACCGGTTTACGACACGGTCCCATGTTAGCCTATGGGAGTAAAAATTGCGAGCGGCGGGTGAAATATACGGCCGTAACTTGTATGCTAAGCCGTATATGTAATACCAAAATCGTGCAAAATCTGGCGTTCGCCGGCTTTTGCGGGCGACGCTGCATAGCGGATCGGGCCCCATGTGTTTAATATTACTACATTGTATATTAGGGAATTAAGTTCAGTACATGTTAGAAAATTACTTTTCTCATCTGTATTTCTTCACTCTCCAAATGTCCTGTCACTCTTAAATCTGTGCTTAAGGACTCAAATATAATTTTCTCTTAATTATATCTAGTATTTTTATCATTTTATCTATTTACTTAAAACCAATGCAAGAAGACAGGAAAGTACAAAATTATGTTGTACTTCTTTGGCTAGCACGTTGGTCTTATGTTTCACTATCATATGCACATTGAATTCAGATTATAAGATTTTAATATGTATAAAATTGTATCACTGTAGTTACAGAGGGGTTAGTGTGTCCTTCTGACTATTTTAACACCAGGCATGATGTAATGCTGTTCTAGTCAGTAAACAAGCATATAACATATATAGATATCTAGGAGTGACTAACAGAAGCTCACAATAACTTATAATACCTTGCTTGGAAGGTTGCCAATATTGTTTGTCAGCAGTTTAAAGGGTATAAAAATCAGTATGAGAATAGGGTATTCAGAGTGCCTCTCTAGAAGGGAAAATATCAGGTTACACTCCATGACTTAAGACCTCCCACAGTTTGAAACAAACGGGGTAATATAATGTTATTTACTATTTCTCTTATTTTGTTTTATCTGTATTTTTAATCTTGTAAGCAATATTAAAGGGACACTGAACCCAAATTTCTTCTTTCGTAATTCAGATAGAGCATGCAATTTTAAGCAACTTTCTAATTTACTCCTATTATCAAATTGTCATGTTCTGTCTCAGGATATCATGTGAGAGCCTCATTGTCTGGAACAGTTGCTTTAAAGGAAGGTTAGTAGAAGCCATACTGATTGAAAATGAAAACAAATTTATTTAAATAACAAAATACTTTGTTTAAGCAAATACTTGCAGAATATTTAAATATGCTACTCAGGTATGTTAAGACCACATACAGCAGGAGTGAAAATAAAGAAAACTAGTAAGCAGAGATGCAGATTCAAAAAGGAAAGTCTTTCTCTTGGTAATAACTGAAATGTAAGATTTGCACAAGGCAGAAAACAACTTGTAAACAGGTAGCAGGTTTAAAGGTAAAGTCTTTCTCCTTGTAATTGCTGAGTCCAGGAATTGCACAAGGCAGGAAACAACTTGCAAACTGGTAACAGGTTTAAAGGTAAAGTCTCTCTCCTTGTAATTGCTGAGTGCAGGAATTGCACAATGGCAGGAAACAACTTGCAAACTGGTAACAGGTTTAAAGGTAAAGTCTCTCTCCTTGTAATTGCTGAGTGCAGGAATTGCACAATGCAGGAAACAACTTGCAAACTGGTAACAGGTTTAAAGGTAAAGTGTCTCTCCTTCTAATTGCTGAGTGCAGGAATTGCACAATGCAGGAAACAACTTGCAAACTGGTAACAGGTTTAAAGGTAAAGTCTCTCTCCTTGTAATTGCTGAGTGCAGGAAATGCACAAGGCAGGAAACAAACTTGAAGATTGGTAACAGGTTTAAATGTAAAGGCTTTCTTCCTGGTAATACCTTGTAAACAGGTTGCAAAGGAAATCTTTTCTCCAAAGAAATACAGGAAACAGGTTCTGACTTGACAAAACAGATCCAATGTGAAGACAAAAATGCAGACTAATAGCCATCCTTAAATAGGGAGGTTTTGCACAGGGTTGGTTCTGATTAATTCCAGAATTGAGAAACACCTGTGTGTTGCACAGGTGTAATAACAAGTAAGGCAAATAGTTATTTATCAGATCTTTTAAGATCCATGCTATTGCTAGAAACTGGCTGTGGGCTCAACATGTAAGCAAACAGAAATAGCAACCACAGAGCTACAGGTTCAAATCCCCACACAGCCCTTCTTAGCAGAATGCCTCCCAGACCTTTTCTTTTTCGTCTGGAGGCTTGGTTCATGACAGATGCCCCCTCCAAAGAGCGCACTCTGGGCGCTCAAAAGCCTGTTCAAACATCTGAAGGTGGGATTTACGAACAAGTGTTCCATTTGAAGCCCTAATACAATCAGATGGAATGGATTCTTTGCTTGGAACAGCTGCCTGAGATTGGGGACCCTTAGAAGATATCCAGTAGGTATAACAAGAGCTGAAAAAACCAAGACAGTTTTTGATTTAGAGGTTCCTGAATATACCCAGCAGCTTGCAATGGACTGGCTGATGGGCCAGGGTACCTCCGGGTAGGAAAAGACCTCTCCTTCAGAGTCAAGGAATTCGTTATCTGGGTCATATTTGCCTGATGGGTAGAGTACCTCCGGGTAAGGTATGACCTCTCCTTCAGAGTCCAGGAATTCATTTTCTGTGTCATTTATATCCAATTCAACCATCTCATCCAATTCTTTCTCAGTCAATGAGTAGCTGGGTGAAGGTGGTACAAGGAGGTGTGGATCTTTAGAATTGGCAGAGTCTGATTCAGCTGGAAGGTTTGTCACTTTTATGTCTGATGAGTGACTTTTGTTAGCTGGATCTCCAGCCAGGGCAGAAACAAGGTAATGTGCAGGATTTCCAGGAGGTATTTTTGCAGAGTTCCCCAATGTGGTTGATGCAGAAACAGACGCAGTGGTATGGGTAATGGATGTAGTTGGAGTTGTACTCCCAATGACCCATCTGTTTCAAATCATGTACCATTTCTTGAAGCGTGTTAGAAACGGTTGTTTGTAGAATTGATGTATTCTCAGTAGCTGGATCCTCTCCAGGAGTATCTTTAAGTTTGCTAGTGGAAGAATAATTGTTCCCTTAACATCAGAGTCCATTTTAAACTTGGCTATATCTCGACTTGATCCTCTAGGGGGTCTTACTGGACACCCTGTGATGCGGTGACCAGTTCCCCCACAATAGAAACAGAGGTTAAACTGTCTTCGCCGAGTCTTTTCCTCTTCTGTTAAGGGTTCTTTAAAACCTGTCCTTGTTTGGGAGGTAACTTCAGACAAGGTTTTGGTTGGGAGAGATAACATTTCCACCAGCTCCATGAAGTTAATCAGTATGTCCTTAATAAACTTTAACACTGATTCCAATACAGAAATAATCCCAGAGGGCTCTCTTTTAAGGTCTTCACATTCTGTCATGTTCTGTCTCAGGATATCATGTGAGAGCCTCATTGTCTGGAACAGTTGCTTTAAAGGAAGGTTAGTAGAAGCCATACTGATTGAAAATGAAAACAAATTTATTTAAATAACAAAATACTTTGTTTAAGCAAATACTTGCAGAATATTTAAATATGCTACTCAGGTATGTTAAGACCACATACAGCAGGAGTGAAAATAAAGAAAACTAGTAAGCAGAGATGCAGATTCAAAAAGGAAAGTCTTTCTCTTGGTAATAACTGAAATGTAAGATTTGCACAAGGCAGAAAACAACTTGTAAACAGGTAGCAGGTTTAAAGGTAAAGTCTTTCTCCTTGTAATTGCTGAGTCCAGGAATTGCACAAGGCAGGAAACAACTTGCAAACTGGTAACAGGTTTAAAGGTAAAGTCTCTCTCCTTGTAATTGCTGAGTGCAGGAATTGCACAATGCAGGAAACAACTTGCAAACTGGTAACAGGTTTAAAGGTAAAGTCTCTCTCCTTGTAATTGCTGAGTGCAGGAATTGCACAATGCAGGAAACAACTTGCAAACTGGTAACAGGTTTAAAGGTAAAGTGTCTCTCCTTCTAATTGCTGAGTGCAGGAATTGCACAATGCAGGAAACAACTTGCAAACTGGTAACAGGTTTAAAGGTAAAGTCTCTCTCCTTGTAATTGCTGAGTGCAGGAAATGCACAAGGCAGGAAACAAACTTGAAGATTGGTAACAGGTTTAAATGTAAAGGCTTTCTCCTGGTAATACCTTGTAAACAGGTGCAAAGGAAATCTTTTCTCCAAAGAAATACAGGAAACAGGTTCTGACTTGACAAAACAGATCCAATGTGAAGACAAAAATGCAGACTAATAGCCATCCTTAAATAGGGAGGTTTTGCACAGGGTTGGTTCTGATTAATTCCAGAATTGAGAACACCTGTGTGTTTGCACAGGTGTAATAACAAGTAAGGCAAATAGTTATTTATCAGATCTTTTAAGATCCATGCTATTGCTAGAACTGGCTGTGGCTCAACATGTAAGCAAACAGAAATAGCAACCACAGAGCTACAGGTTCAAATCCCCACACAGCCCTTCTTAGCAGAATGCCTCCCAGACCTTTTCTTTTTCGTCTGGAGGCTTGGTTCATGACACAAATTTTCTTAATTCTCTTGGTATCTTTATTTGAAATGCAAGAATGTAAGTTTAGATGCTGGCCCATTTTTGGTGAACAACCTGGGTTGTTCTTGCTGATTGGTGGATAAATTAATCCACCAATAAAAAAGTGCTGTCCAGTGTCCTGAACCAAAAAATACGCTTAGATGGCTTCTTTTTCAAATATTGATAGCAAGAGAACGAAGAAAAATTGATAATAGGAGTAAATTAGAAAGTTGCTTAAAAATCGCATGCTCTATCTGAATCACGAAAGAAAAAAAATTAAGTTCAGTGTCCCTTTAAGTGAATCTTGTTATTTATCTTTCTTTAATAAATGTGTGATTGACTATTATGAAGGAAGTATTGTTATCTATTCTTGGAGGGTTAGATAGATATACAGGAGATTGTATATATATCCGCTTGCACAAGGCTCATTATTAATATTTATATATATATATATAATTTTGTGTTGTGAATAGCTTTTAACATAAGATCCTTCTATGTTTAAGTGTAATTTCTTACACAGATGACCTTATTTGATGGTTTTGGTGTTTTAGAGTTCTATGCTGCTAAACACAAGTAGTGTATCCCTTACACTAATAAAGTGAAATGAACAAATGAAAGGGGAAAGGTTTCTAATAACACTAGAAGACAAACACAAAAAGATTCATATACAACAATTCATCTAAAACAACCATATACATGTATATATGTGTGTATATGAGGATAACAAAAATTAATTAAACCAATATATACAGGTACATGTATATCCAAATTCAGGATTGTCTGAAAAAGTTTGATTCTGTTATATCAATCCACTAAAAAGTAAACAAATAGGCAGTGAAAGGACCTAAATGGGACTGTAGCAATCTAAGGGTTAAGGCTGTAGTGAGTGAGATAGGAGTAGAGGGCTGGGTAGTGAAGTATGCAACATTGTTGCTAGTTTAGGGAGGAGCCCTAGTCTGACCTTAAAGTGTGCTGATTGCAGTCTCCTTGCCCTCTTCTCCTGGATCCTGAAGCAGAGTCGTTTCTCTCCTGTTCCTTCGGTCTGCTAGGCCTTTATCCTGTCAGCATGCATCGCTCCAGACGATCCAGCTTGCCTCCAGCCCGCTTCAAGGAGCTTCAGTTCCAGAAACCTACAGGGAGAAAGCAGATAAGTACCATGAATAATTCTGATAACATAGGGGATGTGATCCCTCCAACTCAGATCACTAGTGGGCTTATTGAGCAGGCAGATTCACATCAGGAGGGGCAGAGCACACTATCTATTATTCCAGAATCAACAGAACATCAGCAGACAGGGCCTTTAGTTACAGGGTCGGATGATGTAGGGCCTCATTTGGGGGCCTAGCGTTAGAGCGGACTCCACAAATATATCAATTACTGACCCTTCCTGGGGACTAGTGTTAGCACTTCTGCTTCTGATGCGACCCCTCTACAAGTTATGGCGGCCCCTTGGGCCTTATTTTGGGCATAATGTAAGCCGGCCAACTCCCGGTTCTAGTGGGTCTTGCGCAGGCCCTAATGTTTCCAGCGCAGCGACCACTTCTATTGGTGCGGGCCCTACTAATCTAGGCCTTAACGCACAGTTTATTGGTGGTTGAGGGCCTAATGTTGCTCCCCGATTAGCCAGGCACCCCCCGGTTCAATCCGCCATTATTTTGCAACAGCCTGGCACGTCTCAGGCTAATATGGCGTCCACGTGCGTCATTGGTGGTTCAGGGCCTGGTTCAGATACTTACCTGCAGCCAGCCTCCATCTTACCCGGAGCGTCGGTCGAGTCACTCTTCGCGTCGGTACCCCCATCTGCAGCGTCGGCGGTCTCGGCGTTCCTCTCGTCAATCGCGGGCAGCACTCCTGGGAATTGTTTCCCATAGTCATGGCGATCGAGCTCTGGGGGCATACAGTTTTCTAATCGAAATGTTGTTTCTGGGACAGATAACCTCAGTATAGTGCATGCTATAATTAGGACTGTCCGCCCACTTCGGCTGCTGTGGTCTGCTTGTTACGGCACCTGGTGTTACGCTGTTTGGAACTTAACATTCAGTTTCAAGCCAAACATGTCCCCGGGGTAAATAATGTAATTGCTGACGCCCTATCTAGGTTTTGAATGGGCGACATTTAGGCGTCTTTCTCCTTGCGCTGCCAGATTAGGCTTACCCTGTCCTAAATTTCTTTGGCAGCTTCTGAATCCTGGGTATCCCTGCTCCCTTTAGTCCGTGCATCATTGGCTCCTTCCACCTGGTACTCTTATGTCAGGTCTTGGAGGGAATGGGAGTCCTTCTGCCATGATCAGGAAGTGGAGGCGGTCGGAGCTACGCAAATAGTCTTATGCAACTGGCTGGTGAGTTTATGGTCGGCTGGGGCACACCCCGGTGCCGTTCAGGCTCGCATGGCCGCGCTCGCCTTTTTCTATCGGGCACTTGCTTTACCCGATCCCACTAATTCATTTTTTGTTCGGCGAGTGCTCAAGGGTTGGGGTCGCTTACAGCCGCAGCAAAAAGATTCCCGTGAGCCCATTACCCAAGAGCGCCTGGAGAAGCTGGTTACGGCTTTGGGGGCGATATGCTCTTCTCCATATGAGCTAAGCTTATTTCGATCGGCGTTTGTATTGGCATTCGCGGCTGCCCTGCGCATAGGCAAACTGCTTTCCCCATCTAAACGTTGCACCAATAAGGGTGTACAAATCCAGCACTTTAAAGCATCGCCTGATTCGATTTTGCTCTTCCTCCCTCGTTCAAAAACTGATCAGCAGGGCAAGGGGATCTGGGTGACCATTTCCCCAATGTTGGGTGATTGCTGCCCTGTCAAATTATTGACCCTCTATCTGGCTACTCGTCCTCCAGTTCCAGGCCCATTGCTTATGCATGAAAATGGTTCCGCGCTGTCCACTTATCAGTTCCGCAGAATACTGTCCCGCGCTGCAGCCGTAGCGGGTCTCGATGCAACCAGAATAGCCCTGCACTCTTTTAGGATAGGTGCAGCGTCGAACGCAGCGACATCAGGGCAATCAGTGGAATCTATTAAGCGCTTGGGTAGGTGGCGGTCGAATAAGTATAAGTGTTATGTTCGGCCCCTTGTTTAATTCTGTTTACAGTCAGACACAGTTACTAACCTCCTTTTGTTTTTGTAGGAGCATCCAAAGGTGCAACAAGAATTTGGATTGTAGGTCATTCCTACGTACACTGGGCATCTATCCGGTGTCTATCCCGCCCTGGTGGACAAAATTTTGATTTTCACCCTGCCAGAGCATCAATTAGATGGTTGGGGGAGAGAGGAATGTGTTGGCCTAGGCTCCCCTCCCTTTTGTCCGAGGCCCTTATTCGCTGGGGAAAACCCCATATCATCATTTTGCACTTAGGGGGAAATGATTTAGGTGCCCTTCCCGTTCTGCAGCTGATTAAGATCATGCAGGCTGACATAACGTGGATAAAAAACCCGTGTCCCCAATGTCATCTTGGGTTGGTCTAATATTATACCCAGGCTAGAATGGAGGCACATGTCCTCACATAGTGCAGCGTATAGGGTCAGGAAAAAAATTAATTCGACCGTAGGTAGAACCGTCACAGAGCAGGGAGGTTTCGTGGTCAGACACGATGCCTTAACGGCTGACAAGATTGAGCATTACAGGAAGGATAGGGTACATTTAGAGGATGCAGCCTTGGATATATTTATCAGCGATATTCGAAGGTCTCTTATGCCCTTCCTTTAAGTCAGGTGCTGGGTTTTATTGTGGCGGCAAGGATACCATCTTCGAGTTATCTTGTGGCGGGAGGTCGTGGCCTTGTTGCGTTGGGAGAGGGTGAACGGGGGGTGCGGTGGCCATTCTAAAAGTGAGAGGGGCAGATAGCCTCAAGTGCACACAAGGTGCCCCTCCTTCCCCTTGCGGGTGGGTCCATCCGCTTGCTTCCCTCTGTAGCATCTCCCAGGGCAGAGGGGACCCTCCCCTCTGCTGCAGTCTCCGTTGGGGCCACTGACCTCCTGTAGCGCTGGGTTAGCCAGCTTTTATTGCCGCCAGCTTAGCCTTGTTGGCTCCTAAGTTATCTCTATTTTTCTAATAAAATTTTTTTTACCTGTGACGGTTTAAAATTTATCCACTAAAGCTAAGTTGTTGTGTCGTTATTTATAGTTATAAGTTATTTATAGAGTATAAGTTATTGTAAGGTTATTGGTTGTTATATTTCCCTCTCTGCTGGTAACGAGCTGTAGGCCTTTAATCCCTTAAGGCAGTGAAAGGACCTAAATGGGACTGTAGCAATCTAAGGGTTAAGGCTGTAGTGAGTGAGATAGGAGTAGAGGGCTGGGTAGTGAAGTATGCAACATTGTTGCTAGTTTAGGGAGGAGCCCTAGTCTGACCTTAAAGTGTGCTGATTGCAGTCTCCTTGCCCTCTTCTCCTGGATCCTGAAGTTGTTTCCCCTCCCTCCCTTCCCTTGTTCTGGCGGCCCGAAGATTAATACCGCTATGGCATAGTTATGATTAGTCAATCTAAGCTTAGTAAGCCCATAGCTGTAGTATATGATTCTCCATCATACTGCTTTCCTCGGTCTGAGCGGCCTGGGGTGGCAGTTATCCTTACAGGCGGAGAATACTTACACCCTGACTGCGGGAGGTCGTGGCCTTGTTGCTTAGGGAGAGGGTGAACGGGGGAGCGGTGGCCATTCTAAAAGTGGGAGGGGCGGATAGCCTCAAGTGCACACAAGGTGCCCCTCCTTCCCCTTGCGGGTGGGTCCATCCACTTGCTTCCCTCTGTAGCATCTCCCAGGGCAGAGGGGACCCTCCCCTCTGCTGCAGTCTCCGTTGGGGCCACTGACCTCCTGTAGCGCTGGGTTAGCCAGCTTTTATTGCCGCCAGCTTAGCCTTGTTGGCTCCTAAGTTATCTCTATTTTTCTAATAAACAAATTTTTAACCTGTGACGGTTTAAAATTTATCCACTAAAGCTAAGTTGTTGTGTCGTTATTTATAGTTATAAGTTATTTATAGAGTATAAGTTATTGTAAGGTTATTGGTTAAGTTATATTTCACTCTCTGCTGGTAACGAGCTGTAGGCCTTTAATCCCTTAATGTTTCTAGTGGGTCTTTGCCAATTAATGTTTGTGTATTTCCAAAATGGTAAATCTGATAGTTCCTCTTATAGTTTTATAGTATTAATGGAATAAAAAATATATAATAATACTAGTTTTCCAAAAAGTTAATCAGTAATATTTTTAGAGAACTCAAAGACAATGCAGAATGTTGTGAATTTTAGTAAAGAGATGTACTTACAAGTCCCTAACTCAATCCTATGAGGTAAGGGCTCTGTCTGGGAGAGGGAAAAAAATCCCTTTCTACTGGTTACCTTTGTAAGTTGCATGCCTCCTTGAGTAGATGGAAAGTTTCTGGGTAAGTATCCTCTGTTGTTTTTATGTATATATATATATATATATATATATACAGAGAGAGAAGAAAAACAACTGAGAGATCCAATAGAATAACACCATTTATTTTTACAGTTTCTAAAACAAGTTGTCTGGAACACTCACATTTAAAACCTTCAAATGTTTTATGAGGTAAGTTAAAATCATGCATGCAGGATATGCGTATATGCGTATATATATATATCTCTCTCTCCACAGGTCCCTCTTTGGTTTCCCTTGGGAGATTTTCGCAGTACTTTAAATACTCCTTATTATACGTATATCGTTTTTTAGAATGGGGTTTCACACCCATTTATTGAAACTTTACGTGTTTTGAAGTGTGTGTTCTTACTTCTTCATCAGATGTAGTCAGCATTTGTAATGTCATGGCTTGTATTTTAAAGTATATCATAGTGAGCATGTTTTTCTGGTATGGATGTGTCACATGTACGTTATGGTCACATGACTGTGGTAACCAATAAAAGATGTCTTGGCTCTGCTATCTGATAAGTGGACTATTGTCTTATTTGTTCTATAAGAATACCCATGAATGGATTCAACCTAACACATATACAGTATCTTACAAAAGTGAGTACACCCCTCACATTTTTGTAAATATTTTATTATATCTTTTCATGTGACAACACTGAAGAAATAAAACGTTGCTACAATGTAAAGTAGTGAGTGTACACCCTGTATAACAGTGTAAATTTGCTGACCCCTCAAAATATCTCAACACACAGCCATTAATGTCTAAACAGTTGGCAACAAAAGTGAGTACACCCCTAAGTGGAAATGTCCAAATTGCGCAAAAGTGTCAATACTTTATGTGGCCACCAATATTTTCCAGCACTGCCTTAACCCTTTTGGGAATGGAGTACACCAGAGCTTCACAGGTTGCCACTGGAGGTCTCTTCCACTCATCACGGAGCTGGTGGATGTTAGAGACCTTGTGTTCCCCCACCTTCTGTTTGAGGATGTCCCACAGATGCTCAATAGGGTCTAGTTCTGAGACATGCTTGACCAGTCCATCACCTTTACCCTCAGCTTCAGTGGTCGTCTTGGAGGTGTGTTTTTTGGGTCATTATCATGTTGGAATACTGCCCTGCAGCCCAGTCTCCGAAGGGAGGGGATCATGCTCTGCTTCAGTATGTCACAGTACATGTTGACATTCATAGTTTGCTCAATGAACTGTAGCTCCCCAGTGCTGGCAGCACTCATGCAGACCATGACCATGACACTCCCACCACCATGCTTGACTTTTGGCAAGACACACTTTTCTTTGTCCTCCTCACCTGGTTGCCGCCACACACGCTTGACACCATCTGAACCAAATAAGTTTATCTTGGTCTCATCGGACCACAGGACATGGTTCCAGTAATCCATGTCCTTAGTCTGCTTGTCTTCAGCAAACTGTTTGCAGGCTTTCTTGTGCATCATCTTTAGAAGAGGCTTCCTTCTGGGATGACAGCCATGCAGACCAATTTGATGAAGTGTGTGGCGTATGGTCTGAGCACTGACAGGCTGACCCCTCACCCCTTCAACCTCTGCAGCAAAGCTGGCAGCACTTATATGTCTATTTCCCAAAGACAACCTCTGGATATGATGCTGAGCTCGTGCACTCAACTTCTTTTGGTCGACCATGGCGAGGCCTGTTCTGAGTGGAATGTGTCTGTGAAACGTCAATGGGACCCATTTATCAAGCTCCGGGTGGAGCTTGAGGGCCCGTGTTTCTGGTGAGCCTGCAGGCTCACCAGAAACACCAGTTATGAAGCAGCTGTCTTAAGATCGCTGCTCCATAACCTGTCCGCCTGATCTGAGCAGGCGGACAGACATCGCCGCAATTCAACCTAATCGAGTATGATCGGGTTGATTGACACCCCCTGCTGGCGACTGATTGGCCGCGAATCTGCAGGGGGCGGCGTTGCACCAGCAGCTCACAAGAGCTGCAGGTGCAATGCTGAATACGGAGAGCATATTGCCCTCCGAATTAAGTGAGGTCTGGCGCACCTGATCCGCACTGTCGGATCAGGTCCACCAGACCTTTGATAAATATCCCCCAATGTCTTTATTGAGACCTGCTATATGTAGGGTGTTCATATAATGTATCCAGGGGTTTCTCTTAGTTTCAGAAACCTATCTCCCCCACTTTGGGATGTTTTGACATGCTCTTGAATAGTCCCTTTGATGCCTGCTGGATTTTTTTAATGGATTTTATTATAATTAGTTGATAGGCTATGACCTCTATATTTCTTATGTGTTTTAGTAAGCGTACTTTGTATGGACAATTTGTGTGCCATATGCACTGTAGCTTACAACTACATTCCAAATGGTAGACTGTATATTTTGTTTTACAGTTAGTGAGACTGTTGACATAGATATTTTTGTATAGTTGGAATAGGAGATGCATTTTTTAGTAGGCTTTTCTCAATTATATGCATGTTTGCAACCTATACAATTGACTCTTACATTTATACAATCTGTTGCTTGTGTTTGCGAAGCCATTTTCACTTCTTTCAGGCTGTTATATCCTCCTGGGTGCTAGGATTCTTTTAAAAATTTAGTTTTCTTCTAAATGTGATTCTAGGATTATCTCATAGGATTTCTTTAAGGCAATTGTCTTGTTGGAGAATGGGCCAATGTTTCTTTTTTTTTTTATTTCAGGTGCTGCTTCGTTGAATGTTGTGATAAAAATAATTTTTTATTGTGCCTGTTTTTTAAAAATGTGTCCATTTTAATTTTTGTTTTTGTTTGGTATTTGTTTTTTCTTTTTTGTACTCAGTAAAGTTTCTCTGTCTAGGTTTCTTACCCGATTGATTTTAGTGATCCTTATTTACACACATTTATACATGTTTATAATTATTTTAAATAAATTGTTGTAAATTAATCTTTTTGTTTGTCTTCTAGTGAGCTTAGAAACCTTTCTCCTTTCATTTGTTCTTATCTTTTACTTGTTTCTTATTTTTTCTTCCCATCATCGGTGATTGGGCTAGATTACGTTTGATAGCGCATGTATAAAAAGTTGAATGCAAAAAGTTTTTGCACAAGCAAAACACGACGCACGCTAAACAAATATTGTGACCTTGTGAACTTCTCCCCATAGAAGTCAATGGAGAGCGCAGAAGAAAAAAACACCTATCACTTACGCGCTAACCCAATAGATATATACGTATAAATACATATTTTACATTAACATTATCAGATATACAGGGAGTGCAGAATTATTAGGCAAGTTGTATTTTTGAGGATTAATTTTATTATTGAACAACAACCATGTTCTCAATGAACCCAAAAAACTCATTAATATCAAAGCTGAATAGTTTTGGAAGTAGTTTTTAGTTTGTTTTTAGTTATAGCTATTTTAGGGGGATATCTGTGTGTGCAGGTGACTATTACTGTGCATAATTATTAGGCAACTTAACAAAAAACAAATATATACCCATTTCAATTATTTATTTTTACCAGTGAAACCAATATAACATCTCAACATTCACAAATATACATTTCTGACATTCAAAAACAAAACAAAAACAAATCAGTGACCAATATAGCCACCTTTCTTTGCAAGGACACTCAAAAGCCTGCCATCCATGGATTCTGTCAGTGTTTTGATCTGTTCACCATCAACATTGCATGCAGCAGCAACCACAGCCTCCCAGACACTGTTCAGAGAGGTGTACTGTTTTCCCTCCTTGTAAATCTCACATTTGATGATGGACCACAGGTTCTCAATGGGGTTCAGATCAGGTGAACAAGGAGGCCATGTCATTAGATTTTCTTCTTTTATACCCTTTCTTGCCAGCCACGCTGTGGAGTACTTGGACGCGTGTGATGGAGCATTGTCCTGCAAGAAAATCATGTTTTTCTTGAAGGATGCAGACTTCTTCCTGTACCACTGCTTGAAGAAGGTGTCTTCCAGAAACTGGCAGTAGGACTGGGAGTTGAGCTTGACTCCATCCTCAACCCGAAAAGGCCCCACAAGCTCATCTTTGATGATACCAGCCCAAACCAGTACTCCACCTCCACCTTGCTGGCGTCTGAGTCGGACTGGAGCTCTCTGCCCTTTACCAATCCAGCCACGGCCCATCCATCTGGCCCATCAAGACTTACTCACATTTCATCAGTCCATAAAACCTTAGAAAAATCAGTCTTGAGATATTTCTTGGCCCAGTCTTGACGTTTCAGCTTGTGTGTCTTGTTCAGTGGTGGTCGTCTTTCAGCCTTTCTTACCTTGGCCATGTCTCTGAGTATTGCACACCTTGTGCTTTTGGGCACCATCCGCTTGCTTCCCTCTGTAGCATCTCCCAGGGCAGAGGGGACCCTCCCCTCTGCTGCAGTCTCCGTTGGGGCCACTGACCTCCTGTAGTGCTGGGTTAGCCAGCTTTTATTGCCGTCAGCTTAGCCTTGTTGGCTCCTAAGTTATCTCTATTTTTCTAATAAACAAATTTTTAACCTGTGACGGTTTAAAATGTATCCACTAAAGCTAAGTTGTTGTGTCGTTATTTATAGTTATAAGTTATTTATAGAGTATAAGTTATTGTAAGGTTATTGGTTAAGTTATATTTCCCTCTCTGCTGGTAACGAGCTGTAGGCCTTTAATCCCTTAATGTTTCTAGTGGGTCTTTGCCCATTAATGTTTGTGTATTTCCAAAATGGTAAATCTGATAGTTCCTCTTATAGTTTTATAGTATTAATGGAATAAAAAATATATAATAATACTAGTTTTCCAAAAGTTAATCACTAATATTTTTAGAGAACTCAAAGACAATGCAGAATGTTGTGAATTTTAGTAAAGAGATGTACTTACAAGTCCCTAACTCAATCCTATGAGGTAAGGGCTCTGTCTGGGAGAGGGAAAAAAATCCCTTTCTACTGGTTCCCTTTGTAAGTTGCATGCCTCCTTGAGTAGATGGAAAGTTTCTGGGTAAGTATCCTCCGTTGTTTTTATGTATATATATATATATATATATATATATATATATATATATATATATACAGAGAGAGAAGAAAAACAACTGAGAGATCCAATAGAATAACACCATTTATTTTTACAGTTTCTAAAACAAGTTGTCTGGAACACTCACATTTAAAACCTTCAAATGTTTTATGAGGTAAGTTAAAATCATGCATGCAGGATATGCGTATATGCGTATATATATATCTCTCTCTCCACAGGTCCCTCTTTGGTTTCCCTTGGGAGATTTTCGCAGCACTTTAAATACTCCTTATTATACGTATATCGTTTTTTAGAATGGGGTTTCACACCCATTTATTGAAACTTTACGTGTTTTGAAGTGTGTGTTCTTACTTCTTCATCAGATGTGGTCAGCATTTGTAATGTCATGGCTTGTATTTTAAAGTATATCATAGTGAGCATGTTTTTCTGGTATGGATGTGTCACATGTACGTTATGGTCACATGACTGTGGTAACCAATAAAAGATGTCTTGGCTCTGCTATCTGATAAGTGGACTATTGTCTTATTTGTTCTATAAGAATACACATGAATGGATTCAACCTAACACATATACAGTATCTTACAAAAGTGAGTACACCCTCACATTTTTGTAAATATTTTATTATATCTTTTCATGTGTCAACACTGAAGAAATAAAACTTTGCTACAATGTAAAGTAGTGAGTGTACACCCTGTATAACAGTGTAAATTTGCTGTCCCCTCAAAATATCTCAACACACAGCCATTAATGTCTAAACCGTTGGCAACAAAAGTGAGTACACCCCTAAGTGGAAATGTCCAAATTGCGCCAAAAGTGTCAATACTTTGTGTGGCCACCAATATTTTCCAGCACTGCCTTAACCCTTTTGGGAATGGAGTACACCAGAGCTTCACAGGTTGCCACTGGAGGTCTCTTCCACTCATCACGGAGCTGGTGGATGTTAGAGACCTTGTGTTCCCCCACCTTCTGTTTGAGGATGTCCCACAGATGCTCAATAGGGTCTAGTTCTGAGACATGCTTGACCAGTCCATCACCTTTACCCTCAGCTTCAGTGGTCGTCTTGGTGGTGTGTTTTTTGGGTCATTATCATGTTGGAATACTGCCCTGTGGCCCAGTCTCCGAAGGGAGGGGATCATGCTCTGCTTCAGTATGTCACAGTACATGTTGACATTCATAGTTCGCTCAATGAACTGTAGCTCCCCAGTGCTGGCAGCACTCATGCAGACCATGACCATGACACTCCCACCACCATGCTTGACTTTTGGCAAGACACACTTTTCTTTGTCCTCCTCACCTGGTTGCCGCCACACACGCTTGACACCATCTGAACCAAATAAGTTTATCTTGGTCTCATCGGACCACAGGACATGGTTCCAGTAATCCATGTCCTTAGTCTGCTTGTCTTCAGCAAACTGTTTGCAGGCTTTCTTGTGCATCATCTTTAGAAGAGGCTTCCTTCTGGGATGACAGCCATGCAGACCAATTTGATGAAGTGTGTGGCGTATGGTCTGAGCACTGACAGGCTGACCCCTCACCCCTTCAACCTCTGCAGCAAAGCTGGCAGCACTCATATGTCTATTTCCCAAAGACAACCTCTGGATATGATGCTGAGCTTGTGCACTCAACTTCTTTAGTCGACCATGGCGAGGCCTGTTCTGAGTGGAATGTGTCCTGTGAAATGTCAATGGGACCCATTTATCAAGCTCCAGGTGGAGCTTGAGGGCCCCGTGTTTCTGGCGAGCCTGCAGGCTCACCAGAAACACCAGTTATGAAGCAGCTGTCTTAAGATCGCTGCTCCATAACCTGTCCGCCTGATCTGAGCAGGCGGACAGACATCGCCGCAATTCAACCTAATCGAGTATGATCGGGTTGATTGACACCCCCTGCTGGCGACTGATTGGCCGCGAATCTGCAGGGGGCGGCGTTGCACCAGCAGCTCACAAGAGCTGCAGGTGCAATGCTGAATACGGAGAGCATATTGCCCTCCGAATTAAGTGAGGTCTGGCGCACCTGATCCACACTGTCGGATCAGGTCCACCAGACCTTTGATAAATATCCCCCAATGTCTGCTATATGTAGGGTGTTCATATAATGTATCCAGGAGTTTCTCTTAGTTTCAGAAACCTATCTCCCCCACTTTGGGATGTTTTGACATGCTCTTGAATAGTCCCTTTGATGCCTGCTGGATTTTTTTTATGGATTTTATTATAATTAGTTGATAGGCTATGACCTCTATATTTCTTATGTGTTTTAGTAAGCGTACTTTGTATGGACAATTTGTGTGCCATATGCACTGTAGCTTACAACTACATTCCAAATGGTAGACTGTATATTTTGTTTTACAGTTAGTGAGACTGTTGACATAGATATTTTTGTATAGTTGGAATAGGAGATGCATTTTTTAGTAGGCTTTTCTCAATTATATGCATGTTTGCAACCTATACAATTGACTCTTACATTTATACAATCTGTTGCTTGTGTTTGCGAAGCCATTTTCACTTCTTTCAGGCTGTTATATCCTCCTGGGTGCTAGGATTCTTTTAAAAATTTAGTTTTCTTCTAAATGTGATTCTAGGATTATCTCATAGGATTTCTTTAAGGCAATTGTCTTGTTGGAGAATGGGCCAATGTTTCTTTTTTTTTATTTCAGGTGCTGCTTTGTTGAATGTTGTGATAAAAATAATTTTTTATTGTGCCTGTTTTTTAAAAATGTGTCCATTTTAATTTTTGTTTTTGTTTGGTATTTGTTTTTTCTTTTTTGTACTCAGTAAAGTTTCTCTGTCTAGGTTTCTTACCCGATTGATTTTAGTGATCCTTATTTACACACATTTATACATGTTTATAATTATTTTAAATAAATTGTTGTAAATTAATCTTTTTGTGTTTGTCTTCTAGTGAGCTTAGAAACCTTTCTCCTTTCATTTGTTCTTATCTTTTTACTTGTTTCTTATTTTTTCTTCCCATCATCGGTGATTGGGCTAGATTACGTTTGATAGCGCATGTATAAAAAGTTGAACGCAAAAAGTTTTTGCACAAGCAAAATGCGACGCACGCTAAACAAATATAGTGACCTTGTGAACTTCTCCCCATAGAAGTCAATGGAGAGCGCAGAAGAAAAAAACACCTATCACTTACGCGCTAACCCAATAGATATATACGTATAAATACATATTTTACATTAACATTATCAGATATACAGGGAGTGCAGAATTATTAGGCAAGTTGCATTTTTGAGGATTAATTTTATTATTGAACAACAACCATGTTCTCAATGAACCCAAAAAACTCATTAATATCAAAGCTGAATAGTTTTGGAAGTAGTTTTTAGTTTGTTTCTAGTTATAGCTATTTTAGGGGGATATCTGTGTGTGCAGGTGACTATTACTGTGCATAATTATTAGGCAACTTAACAAAAAACAAATATATACCTATTTCAATTATTTATTTTTACCAGTGAAACCAATATAACATCTCGACATTCACAAATATACATTTCTGACATTCAAAAACAAAATAAAAACAAATCAGTGACCAATATAGCCACCTTTCTTTGCAAGGACACTCAAAAGCCTGCCATCCATGGATTCTGTCAGTGTTTTGATCTGTTCACCATCAACATTGCGTGCAGCAGCAACCACAGCCTCCCAGACACTGTTCAGAGAGGTGTACTGTTTTCCCTCCTTGTAAATCTCACATTTGATGATGGACCACAGATTCTCAATGGGGTTCAGATCAGGTGAACAAGGAGGCCATGTCATTAGATTTTCTTCTTTTATACCCTTTCTTGCCAGCCATGCTGTGGAGTACTTGGGCGCGTGTGATGGAGCATTGTCCTGCAAGAAAATCATGTTTTTCTTGAAGGATGCAGACTTCTTCCTGTACCACTGCTTGAAGAAGGTGTCTTCCAGAAACTGGCAGTAGGACTGGGAGTTGAGCTTGACTCCATCCTCAACCCGAAAAGGCCCCACAAGCTCATCTTTGATGATACCAGCCCAAACCAGTACTCCACCTCCACTTTGCTGGCGTCTGAGTCGGACTGGAGCTCTCTGCCCTTTACCAATCCAGCCACGGCCCATCCATCTGGCCCATCAAGACTTACTCTCATTTCATCAGTCCATAAAACCTTAGAAAATCAGTCTTGAGATATTTCTTGGCCCAGTCTTGACGTTTCAGCTTGTGTGTCTTGTTCAGTGGTGGTCGTCTTTCAGCCTTTCTTACCTTGGCCATGTCTCTGAGTATTGCACACCTTGTGCTTTTGGGCACTTCAGTGATGTTGCAGCTCTGAAATATGGCCAAACTGGTGGCAAGTGGCATCTTGGCAGCTGCACGCTTGACTTTTCTCAGTTCATGGGCAGTTATTTTGCGCCTTGGTTTTTCCACACGCTTCTTGCGACCCTGTTGACTATTTTGAATGAAACGCTTGATTGTTCGATGATCACGCTTCAGAAGCTTTGCAATTTTAAGAGTGCTGCATCCCTCTGCAAGATATCTCACTATTTTTTACTTTTCTGAGCCTGTCAAGTCCTTCTTTTGACCCATTTTGCCAAAGGAAAGGAAGTTGCCTAATAATTATGCACACCTGATATAGGGTGTTGATGTCATTAGACCACACCCCTTCTCATTACAGAGATGCACATCACCTAATATGCTTAATTGGTAGTAGGCTTTCGAGCCTATACAGCTTGGAGTAAGACAACATGCATAAAGAGGATGATGTGGTCAAAATACTCATTTGCCTAATAATTCTGCACTCCCTGTATATATTTATAGAAATCTATATTTAATAAAAAAAAGTATATTATTTTCTATGTGAAGAACTTAGGAACGTAAAATATGTGTAAAAATATGTGTAAGAATGTGCATTGTAACTTCAATGCACATTATTAAAATACTAAATAGAAAATATTAAAAATATTAATTATTAAATATTATATTAAATATTATTATTAGTGATGTCGCGAATTGTTCGCCGGCGAATAGTTCCCGGCGAACATATGCAATGTTCAATCCGCCCCCTATTCATCATCATTGAGTAAACTTTGACCCTGTACCTCACAGTCAGAATACACATTACAGCCAATCAGCAGCAGACCCTCCCTCCCAGACCCTCCCACCTCCTGGACAGCATCCATTTTAGATTCATTTGGAAGCTGCATTCTTAGTGAGAGGAGGGACAGTGTAGCTGCTGCTGATTTAATAGGGAAGCTAGGCTAGTGTATTCAGTGTCCACTACAGTCCTGAAGGACTCATCTGATCTCTGCTGTAAGGACAGCACCCCAAAAAGCCCTTTTTAGGGCTAGAACATCAGTCTGCATTTTTTTCCCTGTATAATCTAATTGCAGTTGCCTGCCAGCATGTGTGTCAGGCTCACAGCGTATACTGTGCCCACTTGCCCTGTGCCACCACTCATATCTGGTGTAACAGTAGTGTACATTTAAAAAAACAAAAACTTTTTTGACTGTAAAATAATAGCAGACAGCTGCCAGTACCCAAGATGACCGCCAATAAGGCAGATGGGGAGGGTTAGACAGCTGTTTTGGGGGGGGGGGGGGTCAGGGAGGTTGGGGGCTAAGGGGGGATGCTACACCACACCATATGTAATAATGCTAAAAAATTAAAAAAACATTTTAAAAACCTTTAATTTTAGTACTGGCAGACTTGTACAATTGTGGGGTGGGGGAGGGAAGGGAGCTGTTTGGGAGGGATCAGCGGGTCTGATGTGTCCGGTGGGAGGCTGATCTCTACACAAAAGCTAAAATTAACCCTGCAAGCTCCCTACAAACTACCTAATTAACCCCTTCACTGCTAGCCATAATACACGTGTGATGCGCAGCAGCAATTAGCGGCCTTCTAATTACCAGAAAGCAACGCCAAAGTCATATATGTCTGCTATTTATGAACAAAGGGGATCCCAGAGAAGCATTTACAACCATTTGTGCCGTAATTGCACAAGCTGTTTGTAAATAATTTCAGTGAGAAACCTAAAATTGCGAAAAAATTTAAGTTTTTTTAAATTTGATCGCATTTAGCGGTGAAATGGTGGCATGAAATATACCAAAATGGGCCTAGATCAATACTTTGGGTTGTCTACTACACTACACTTAAGCTAAAATTAACTGTACAAGCTGCCTACATGCTCCCTAATTAACCCCTTCACTGCTGGGCATAAAACACGTGTGGTGCGCAGTGGCATTTAGCAGCCTTCTAATTACCAAAAAGAAACGCCAAAGCCATATAAGTCTGCTATTTCTGAACAAAGGGGATCCCAGAGAAGCATTTACAACTATTTATGCCATAATTGCATAAGTTGTTTGTAAATAATTTCTGTGAGAAACCTAAAGTTTGTGAAAAAGTGAAAAAAAACTTTTATTTGATTGCATTTGGCGGTGAAATGGTGGCATGAAATATACCAAAATGGGCCTAGATCAATACTTTGGGTTGTCTACTACACTACACTTAAGCTAAAATTAACTCTACAAGCTGCCTACATGCTCCCTAATTAACCCCTTCACTGCTGGGCATAAAACACGTGTGGTGCGCAGTGGCATTTAGCAGCCTTCTAATTACCAAAAAGCAATGCCAAAGCCATATAAATCTGCTATAATGGCATGTCTGGCACACAGTGTTGGGGCAAGGGTCCATCTGACCACTGATACCTGGTCTGCAAAGCATGGTCAGGGCAGGTATATCACGTACAAGTAACCCTTACACTACCTGATCAATTTAACATCATACCTGATGTTTTAAAGCACGTTATTCCAAACAATTTAGGAATGTTAGGTGATTTATGCCCTTTATGGATTAAAACCAGACTCTGCATCAACTATGTAATTTTCCATGGGAGTTTTGCCATGGATCCCCCTCCGGCATGCCACAGTCCAGGTGTTAGTGCCCTTGAAACAACTTTTCCATTACTATTGTGGCCAGAAAGAGTCCCTGTGTGTTTTAAAATTCGCCTGCCTATTGAAGTCTATGGCGGATCGCCCGGTTCGCGAACTTTTGTGGAAGTTCGAGTTCTCCGTTCGCGAACCCAAATTTTTAGGTTCGCGACATCACTAATTATTATACATACTGTAGAATATTCAAAATAATCCATAGAATATATCTATATTTTTTTAAAGAATGTCTAATAATTTTTTTAATAATTATTATTATTTTTTAATATTTAATATTTAATATTTCAATAATGCACATTAAAGTTAGCAATTCTTCATGTGCACTAACCCGACCTTGTGAGACCAAAATTGTTAACCACAATGCACATTACACAAATTTTTAATTCCTATGTTCTTCACTTAGAAAATAATGTACTTTTTATTAATAAATAAATATATATATATATATATATATATATATATATATATATATATATATATATCAAAGTATTAATAAAAAGTACATTATCCTGTAAGTGAAGAACATTAGAATGTTAAATATGTACAGTGAATATATAGTAAAGCATATAAATACTTAAAGGGATACTAAAAACAATAATGAACACAGTAGAGGTGGCGCAATTACATTTGCTGGTTTGGGTATCTCTTTAAAACATCCTAATTATGATTTTTTTTATGTAAATAAATGAAACAATATATATAAATGATATCTTATAAAATGATATAGGTTAATGATATTAAATCTATAATATAAAAATATACTTCCAATGTGGTCAGTTCATATATTTAATGAAAAAAAGTCAA
This sequence comes from Bombina bombina, assembly GCF_027579735.1. Classification (NCBI taxonomy): domain Eukaryota; kingdom Metazoa; phylum Chordata; class Amphibia; order Anura; family Bombinatoridae; genus Bombina; species Bombina bombina. The sequence continues at coordinate 301,120,878 of NC_069501.1, read as the reverse complement.
GTAGGAGGGATTAATAAACAGTGAATATATAAATGTAACCTCTAAAAACAATTCATACAAAGAATAAAATACACCTGTGTCAAAATTCCTTCACACTTCCAATAACACATGCATACAAACACAGAGCTCTGTTCTCCAAGATATAATATTACATTAAAAAAATGCATCATAAAAAACTCCTCTTAATAGAGAGTGATTTTAAAAGTCTCTTAGTGGCAAATAATGCAGGGTCGGTGTTATAGTTTTATAAACATGCAATACCTCCAAAGATCATAAATTGCCACTTTGATTCTTATCCTTTAAGAAAAAATTTAAAATGTAAGGTTTCTGTTGATTTATAATGTTCCAAATGCAGGGAAAGAATGAAATACAGGGGAGAGTCAAAGCTCAGTACCTTGTTTCCATGCCGCTTCATAAGCAGCTTTTGTTTGTTCCGATTCTCTGCACTCAATCAGGTGACCGTAAGGTGGTCAATCCTCTTGTAGCCTTCCCTACATCACTCCTGAATGCACAGGTCAATCCAATCGATGATGTTAGAAATATCTAGTAAGCGCTCATATGGTATCGTCTCATGTCCGGATACTTTTGCCACGTTATACAGCACTCATTCCCCCTTCTCTTGGCAATTAGCAGCCAGTATTGCAACAATCTGAATGTGGATCAGATGTGGTGTTCTCTACGTGTTTCAGCTGAAAAGTCTTTATCAAGATCTTGATAAAGGCTTTTCAGCCGAAACATGTGGAGAACAGAGCTCTGTGTTTGTATACATGTATTATTGGAAGTGTGGATGAATTTTGACACCGGTGTATTTTATTCTTTGTATGAATTGTTTTTAGAGGTTACATTGATATATTCACAGTTTATTAATCATTTTCTTTTTTTTTTATTTTATTTAGGCTTTATTCCACATTTACACTTATTAATAATTAACAACAAAAGAGGGAGAAAAAAAAAAAATCATATTTAACACATTTGGTCATTATATATTTTTTTCCTCATATCTATATTAAATTAAAGTCCATGATAGTCCATCGAAAGACCCCTTCAGGTTCCCTGGGGTCTTTTACTGTCCACAAAATCATTTTCCTTAACAAAAATACAAGCTAAAGATTCCAAATGTATGTAAAGCCTAATAAAAAATAAAAAAGATATAACAAAGAAAAATTATTCTCATGGATATAACATTAAATTGTTATTTATAACATCTTCAGCAACAGATAATTTTTATAACTACTTTAATATAATACTTAAATATATACCTCATGTTTTCCTTTGTAAAAGATTTTTTATATTATAATACAGATCCAGCTGATCTACTGATTGATAATAAAATTTCTCCATAGATATAGAATATTGTATTTGTGACTGCCATTCTATCATTGTTGGCGCTCTTTTCTGTTTCCATAATCTCGGTATTATCTGCTTTGCACTATTTAAAAGTATATATAATGCTTTATCATATTCTATTGATAATTTTAAAACAGGCTTGTACAATAGAACTATTGTTGGTTCTAATGGAAGCTGTATTGATAGTAATTTATTTATTTCTCTAACTATTAAAGACCAATAATCAAATATTGTTGGGCAAGACCACCAGATATGTATCAGTGTACCTTTCCCTCCACACTCTCTCCAACATTGTCCTGAAAAGTTAGGAAATATTGTTTTAATCCTATTCGGTGTTAAATACCACCTCATCAATAATTTATAATTTGTCTCCTGTATACTAGCTGATATTGAGGTTTTTGCATGGCGTTGAAAGATTACACCCCATTCTTTTGTTGTAGGTGATACTGCTAGTTCTCGTGACCAAGCTTTGGTATATTTTGGCAATTCTAAAATTGTTGCTGTAGTCAATAATTTATATACCACTGATATTGTCCCTTTTACTGATTGATTTCCTGAACAAATTATTTCAAAAGGGGACCTTTGTCTGACTAGTTCTATTCTCTTTGGGTGGTTATTTAGAAATGATTTAAGCTGAAGATACCTCAACCATGGACTTAAAATCTGTACCCCATTATTGATTAATTCTGCTTGTGATTTTAGTATATTACCATTCATTAGTGTATAAATTGGGATTAGATCCTCCAGAGTTCTTATATAAATTCACAGAATGGCAAAGAATCATTTAATATAATAGGTGTAAGTGGGGATGGAATAGTTGTTATTGATTTTTCCATTTTAAGAATAATATTCCATGATAGACTCAGGAAAACCGTTTCCATCTAATATGTTAGAGGCAAGGATTGCTGTTATACCAAAGCCAGGGAAATTAATGGAAACACCAAGTGATTACAGACCTATCTCTCTGTTAAATTTAGATATAAAAATATATGGTAAAATCTTGGCCACTAGGATAAATAACTTCTTACCCTATTTAGTTCATCTAAACCAGGTAGGCTTTGTCCCAGGAACTAATAAAGTTTTACAGATCTTAGAATATATAAAGAATAAAGGTATACCATCTACACTTCTGGCGATGGATGCTGAAAAAGCTTTCGATAGGCTGAATTGGCAATTCCTACGTCTCACTTTATATCATTTCGGCTTTAGCAAATTATTTGTAGAACGAATCTTTTCTTTATATAATGCTCCTTATGCGACTGTTAAATTTAATAACTCTTTATCGATACCATTTAAAATAAATAACGGAACACGGCAGGGATGCCCTTTATCACCAATATTATTCGTTTTAGCAATAGAAATTATGGCATCTAAAGTAAGGCAGAATGAAGAAATACATGGCATTAATATAGGTAACATTAGCTGTAAAATTTCATTATATGCAGATGATGTTATATTCACACTTTCTGACCCGGTTCAATCTATCCCTGCAGTTTTAAATACACTTAAGGAGTATGGTAAATACTCTAATTTTTCTATAAATCAGTCGAAATCTGAATTGCTTAGTTATGGATTAGACAGAAATAGTTTACAATTAATTAGACAAAATATTAACTTAAAAGAAATTTCAAATACGATAAAATATTTGGGGATTACTATAGCAGTTAGTCATAAAGAACTAGTTATATTAAATTATGATAAACTGTTTAAAGAAACCCAAATAGAAATAAATAGATGGAAAAATAGAAATTTATCATGGCTTGGAAGAATTCAAGCGGTGAAAATGACCATTCTACCAAGACTGATATACTTATTCCAGACATTACCAATCCCTTTACAAAACTCTTATGTTGATAAATTTCAATCTTTACTAAACAAATATATATGGCACGGCACGACTGCGAGAGTATCAAGATTAACTATGTATCTCCCTAAAGAAAAGGGAGGGTTAGGGGTACCATGCTTAATAAAATATAGGAGAGCATCCATATTACAAAGGATTATTGACTGGTGTAAGAATATAGAACAGAAAGAATGGGTACAACTAGAACATAATTTCATACAAAGTAAACAATTAGGAGGTAAGTGTTGGCAACCTATAAAAGCTTGGCCGAAAATAATGCAAGAATACCCTATCTTAAAAGAATTATTACGAACATGGAATATTAATCATTTTCAATAAATATATGAACTGACCACATTGGAAGTATTTTTTTATAATATAGATTTAATATCATTAACTTATATTGTTTTATAAGATATCATTAATATATATATTGTTTTAGGATGTTTTAAAGAGATATCCAAACCAGCATATGCAATTGTGCCACCTCTACTGTGTTCATTATTGTTTTTATTGTGACAAATTAATTTGGGATAATTTGTATATTTGAGTGTTGGGTCTATAGTTTCTGGATTAGATACACTGTTGCTCTTTGTCTGTTAAAGGGATACTAAACCCAATTTTTTTTCTTTCATGATTCGGAAAGAGCATGCAATTTTAAGCAATTAATTTCCTCCTATTACCAAATGTTCTTTTTTCTCTTGGTATCAAAGAATGAAAGCTTAGGAGCCAGCCAATTTTAGGTTCAGCACCTGGGTAGCGCTTGCTGATTGGTGGCTAAATGTAACCACCAATCAGCAAGCACTATCCAGGGTGTTGAACAAAAAAACCTTTCATTCCTGCTTTTTCAAATAAAGATACCAAGAGAATTAAGTAAAATTGATTATAGAAATAAATTAGAAAGTTTCTTAGAATTGCATGCTTTATCCGAATCAAAAGAAAAAAAAAATTGGGTTTAGTATCCCTTTAAATACATATGTACACACATCTATACATATAAATATATGCATATGTACACATATTGTTAAAGCCCTTTGCAGCCCATTTTGTTTCAAACACCGTATACCATATATCTTTAAGCCCTTATAACTTTTAAGTGTATTTATGTTACATTTAATGTAATTTTTTTCCTCCCCTACCCTTTATGCAAGCTTTCATGTCACGCTAACTAGTGTAAATCGTGATTTCGCTCGAGCGAATGCATTTACTTTCAACTCATAATACGTGCACTATTTCCGTTGCACACAAAAATCCAATAAAAACCTGATATCATTCAGGTGCAACAGTTAGCGTGCCACTCGTAATCTAGCCCATAATCAGAAATAACAAATTTCGATAACAATTTTTGTAACTTTTTTATCAGTAAAAAAGTGATAAAAATGGGAAAACAAGATATAAAAATACATTTCTAAAAAAAGCTGTGAAAAAACAATTGTTTAGAAGCAAATCAGTGATATACACCTGTTTCAAAAAAAGCACAGTTCTCAGCCAAATGGTTGTTTGAAAGAATTACATTAGTGATCAATAATAGATCTGATGTTGACTTTATAATCAGGGTAATATATCCAATCCAAGGTTAGATTACTATAGGAATATCATCCCATTCTTATAGTCTCTTATGAGATGATCAAGGCAAGTAACAATTTATTTTCTTACATCTATTCTTGCTAATTATTTGTTATTCACGTTATTATCAATGAGCCCATTTAGAGCACCCTCATACAGCATGTAATTTGAGAACTCTTGCTCTATAGGAATCTGTTGTCGCTCTACAAATAAATAGTCATGTGCATTCATTTTGTTACGAACAAACGCCCAAACTAATTTAAACAAAACTAGTATATACTTCATTAGTATAAATTTGTTTCTTTTAAATTATATTTAAAAGGTTAAATACTTCCCTATAACACACTGGGGAGTCTCACTAATCCCAACACATCTTCACAGAGCCGGGAGCTATGCTAATAGTAGGCTTAGCGATCCGGATCCCAGACTATGCACTAAAGGAGAAGATCCTTTAGTGCAGGCTCGGTGATCAGCTGCGCTAAGCCTACTATTAGCATGGCCCTGGGTTCTCTGAAGAAGGGTTGGCATTTGCATGGCTCCCCCAGTGCGCTATAGGTAAGTATAAATCTACACTTTTCACCTGCAGTAACATCATCGCCACCTACATTATACTTATTACCCCTAATCTGCAGTCCCCAACGTCGGCGCCACTATATTAAATGTATTAACCCCTAAATCTAAGTCTAACCATAACACCCCCTAACTTAAATATAATTTAAATAAATCTAAAGAAAAATACTATCATTAACTAAATTATTCCTATTTGAAACTAAATACTTACCTATAAAATAAACCCAAAGCTAGCTACAATATAACTAATAGTTACATTGTAGCTAGCTTAGGGTTTATTTTTATTTTACAGGCAAGTTTGTATTTATTTTAACTAGGTAGAATAGTTATTAAATAGTTATTAACTATTTAATAACTACCTAGCTAAAATAAATACAAATTGACCTGTAAAATAAAACCTAACCTAAGTTACAATAACACCTAACACTACACTACAATTAAATAAATTAAATAAATTAAATGCAATTAAATAAATTAACTAAATTAAATACAATTAAATAAATTAAATTAAATTAGCTAAATCACAAAAAAAAACACACTAAATTACAGAAAATAAAAAACAAATTACAAGATCTTTAAACTAATTACACCTAATCTAAGAGCCCTATCAAAATAAAAAAGCCCCCCCCCCAAATAAAAAAAAAACCCTAGCCTAAACTAAACTTAAAAGGGCCTTTTGCAGGCCATTGCCCCAAAGTAATCAGCTCTTTTACCTGTAAAAAAAAAAATACAAACAACCCCCCCAACAGTAAAACCCACCACCCACACAACCAACCCCAACCAACCCCCCGAATAAAATACTAACTAAAAAAAACTAAGCTCCCCATTGCCCTGAAAAGGGCATTTGGATGGGCATTGCCCTTAAAAGGGCATTTAACTCTTTTACAGGCCCAAAGCCCTAACCTAAAAAATAAACCCACCCAATACACCCTTAAAAAAAATCCTAACACTAACCCCAGAAGATTCACTTACCATGATAGGATTGAGCTGGCATTCTATTGGCTGTTCCAATCAGCCAATATAATGCAAGCTCAATCCTATTGGCTGATTGGATCAGTCAGTAGGATTGAAGTTCAATCCTATTGGCTGATTGCATAAGCCAATAGGATTTTTTCTACCTTAATTCCGATTGCCTGATAGAATTCTATCAGCCAATCGGAATCTAAGGGACGCCATCTTGGATGACGTCACTTAAAGAGATATTCATTACGAAGAAGCCGTCGTTTGAAGAGGATGCTCCGCGTCGGATGTCTTGAAGATGGACCCACTCCGCGCTGGAAGGATGAAGATAGAAGATGCCATCTGGATGAAGACTTCTGCCCATCTGGAGGACCACTTCTGCCCGTCTGGAGGACCACTTCTGCGGGCTTCATTGAGGACATCTTGCCGCTTGGATGAAGACTTCTTCCGGTAAGTGAATCTTCGAGGGTTAGTGTTAGGATTTTTTAAGGGTGTATTGGGTGGGTTTATTTTTTAAGTTAGGGCTTTGGGCCTGCAAAAGAGCTAAATGCCCTTTTAAGAGCAAAGCCCATCCAAATGCCCTTTTGAGGGCAATGGGGAGCTCAGGTTTTTTTAGTTAGTATTTGATTTGGGGGGTTGGTTGTGTGGGTGGTGGGTTTTACTGTTGGGGGGTTGTTTGCATTTTTTTTTTACAGGTAAAAGAGCTGATTAACTTGGGGCAATGATCTGCAAAAGGCCCTTTTAAGGGCTATTGATAGTTTAGTTTAGGCTAGGGTTTTTTTTTATTTGGGGGGGGGGCTTTTTTTTTGATAGGGCTATTAGATTAGGTGTAATTAGTTTAAAGATCTGTCATATGTTTTTTATTTTCTGTAATTTAGTGTTTGTTTTTTGTGATTTAGCTAATTTAATTTATTTAATTGTATTTAATTTAGTTAATTTATTTAATTGTAGTGAAGTGTTAGGTGTTATTGTAACTTAGGTTAGGTTTTATTTTACAGGTCAATTTGTATTTATTTTAGCTAGGTAGTTATTAAATAGTTAATAACTATTCTACCTAGTTAAAATAAATACAAACTTGCCTGTAAAATAAAAATAAACCCTAAGCTAGATACAATGTAACTATTAGTTATATTGTAGCTAGCTTAGGGTTTATTTTATAGGTAAGTATTTAGTTTTAAATAGGAATAATTTAGTTAATGATTAAAATTTTATTTAGATTTATTTTAATTATATTTAAATTATGGGGTGTTAGGGTTAGGGTGAGACTTAGGTTTAGGGGTTAATAAATTTAGAATAGTGGCTGCGAAGTTGGGGGCAGCAGATTAGGGGTTAATAAGTGTAGGTAGGTTGCGGCGACATTGGGGCGGCAGATTAGAAGTTAATAAATATAATGTAGGTGTCGGCAATGTTGGGGACAGCAGATTAGGGGTTCATAAGTATAATCTAGGTGGCGGCGATGTCCGGAGTGGCAGATTAGGGGTTAATAAGTATAATGTAAGTGTCGGCGATGTCGGGGGCGGCAGATTAGGGGTTAAAAAGTGTAAGATTAGGGGTGTTTAGACTCGGGGTTCATGTTAGGGTGTTAGGTGTAAACATAAAATGTTTTTCCCCATAGGAATCAATGGGGCTGCGTTACTAAGCTAAACGCTGCTTTTTTGCAGGTATTAGACTTTTTCTCAGCCGGCTCTCCCCATTGATGTCTATGGGGAAATCATGCACGAGCACGTACGACCAACTCACCGATCACTTAAGCAGCGCTGGTAAAAACCTGTAATACCAGTGCTATAGGTAAATGATCGGAGAGAAAAAAACTGCTCGTTAGCACCGCATAGCTCCTGATGCAAAACTTGTAATCTGTCCGTTTGTTTGTTTGACCATTGAATGGGTAAAATGGTATTCTGGAGAAACATTTTTAGAGAAATGCTATTTTTCAGATCTCTTTCTATACATTCAGAATCAATATGGTTAAAAGTACTAAATGGTTAATAAAGGATTATGGGAAACAAGGAAAAATAAGACATTGTATTAGGATGTTTCATACCATATATAAATCTCCATTTACACCATTTGATCATTATATAGTCACTTTTTTATTTTCTGTTTTTTTATTTTATTTTTTAGCATTCCTGCTTATACACCCATGTGGTTGTGTCCCATTTATGAGAAGTGTAGTAATAATTATTTCAAAATTGTTATTTTTTATTTTTGGTGGTGTCCACTGTCCCATATATGTGAAGTGTAATAATAATTATTTTTAAATAATATGTTTCATTTTAATCATCTTTTTATTCTTAGATTTGTATAACTTCATAGTGTGTTTATAAGACATCTGTCAAAAGCTATTGTCTTAAATTGTTTACATGTATCTGGTATTAATTTAAATCACCAACTGTGTTTCATCTTTAATTAATTTGTATACTCTTTTAGGTCTGCATAGATGTCATGCTTACAAGCCCTGTCTGAATTGTTGCTCCTGTTGGAACATAAATATGCAGCTGTCATTAAAAGAAGCACATGCTTATAGCTTATTAAACAAAAACCTAGACACCTAGATTCATACTCATTTGTGCATAAAGTTATCTGAAAACCATATAGCACCATAAATACATGGTAATTTTGACTTCATGCATTCATTTCTATTTGTGGGACAATAAAATAATCTCAACCACAGCATGAGAATACATGTAAATTGGTCCATCTTTCTACAAGTTTACACCAAATCATCTTTTCCAGTGCAATATTCCTCCTCGTTAATGACTTCTACATGATTGAAAAATGTATATAATAATTAACATCTGTTTAATAGGTTTTGACTATAGATCATATATAATCCACAATTTCATATAAGTAAGAGCTATATAATTATTGTATAGAAAATTAGCAAATCTAGTCAAGTATCCCCGTTACCAATGCATTACAGAACTCTGGGTAAGATATGCAAATTAGATATACAATATATCACACTGTTTCCTTCCAAGTATTGTTTGTAACCACAAAAATACCCTTTATGGGATGGGTGCAGCAAAAAAACACTTCTGGAAAGCTGTTTCAAGTTTATTAACCATCATCAGCAGAAGATAGGTTTAATTTGCTGCTTGGTGAAACTTATTTCCAGAGAAAGTAATACTCATTTGAGTTATGGTGGAGATAAAAGCATGAGATTAAAATTCTCCATTTCATAAAAGTAAGAGCCCTAAAATTATTGTCTAGAAAATTAGCAAATCTAGGCAAGTATCCCTGCTTGCTTATCCCCAGAAGTATGTATATATGTAGATAGATAGATAGATAGATAGATAGATAGATAGATAGATAGATAGAACAGTGAACATAATTCATATGGATATTAAACTGATAATAAATTATAGATATAATATATGGAGGAAATTAATCCTTAAAGTTTAGGAAACCAAATAAGTTTTTTATAATCAAAATGGAATGTCCATTTATAGCAGTCATGCAATTAGTAGCATTGTTCTCTTAATTGACAAAACAGGTTTCCTGCGTCATCCCTACATATAATCTTTTAAGTGTATGCTAATGTACTGTTAAAATATTCTCCTATTCAGAGTTTAATTGCTATTTCCAAGTTCAATTAACAACAAAGAAGTTTAGTTTTCTATTCAATATGGATTAGGGATATAAAAATTAAATGGCCAAATGATATTCAAGGCTATGCAGGTTAGTATTGTTAAATCTTTGTACATATTTTTTTTAAGCTTTTCTGACATTTCAGTTGTAATGGCAAGTTATTTATTTAATATTCACCTGACAAAATTACAAAAAATAGTAGAATAATGAGATTTTAATGTGTTATTTCTCTGCAACAGCTATGCTGTTTTTATGAGCAAACATGTTAAACATCCAAGACTAGAGATACAACTATGCATTAAACTGTACCTGCTTTGAAGTCTGATAAATCATTTTAAAATTCTATTCCATCACAATCACTGCAATAATCCCAATTTATCACATATCATATCAGACATAATGAAGGGTTTGGGTAAACTGTTTCTGATTCCTAGGTATATCGACCATAAAAAGTCTGTAACACAGTCCCTCTTGCAACCTACCTTTTTTAAATGTAAACAGCCTATTTTTTCACATTTGAGGTTATATGACCCTTCGTATATCATTAGGTTTATTTGACCTGTTAGGCAACCAATGCACTACTAGTAGCTATCTAAACACATTGTAAGCCAATGACAAGAGGCATTGATGTGTAGCCACCAATAAGCATTTAACTACCAGTACCTGAGCCTACCTAGGTATGCTTTTGATAATAGAAGTATATTGGAAAGTTGTTTAGAGTTGTATGCTCTATCTAAACCATGAAAGAAAAGATTTGGGTGTCATATCCCTTTAACTTTGTGTGTTAAATAATTTGCTTTACTGAGAAGAAATGTGTTCCTGTGTTTGGTTTCTTAGATAAGCCAGAGTCTGTAGGGTTACTTCTTTTGTTCCTTAGCTCTGCTCTGGCTGATAAGGGTGCGGCACACGTTTTCTTCAGGGCCCTGGGGTGACCACTGAAATCACACACACATGCAACTGAGTGTTTTCACAAAAGTCCCATTTATTTGAAGAACACACAAAGAATTTATAGTGATGTATACGTCATACATGAGGTCACAGGAAATATATAAAAAACGTAGTTAACTTCACATCTGCATAAGGGGCCCACAGGAAATAAGAATGTTGTTATAGCACTTAACAGAATATGCCCATATAACCATTTGTAGAGAGGATCATATATTGGAACCATATGTTACAACTTATACAAAAAGAAACTTGTGGAATGCTGCATTATAAACATTTGATACTAGATTTAAGGCTACCCTCAATATGCTTAATATGTGAGATTCAAATTACCCATATAACATAATATATATAATATATATATACACATATACACACATATATATATATATATATATATATATATATATATATATATACACACACACACATACATACCCATCATTCCCCTCTTTGATCACATTGTGATCACATAACCTGTAATGTTCCTACAATATAAACTATCTGGGTCTACCTCTAATTAAATTTTGCAGTTGAACTTTTTCTGCATCTTGTATCATACCTGATATTTTCTTTCGTAAAGTACAAGACATGTAACAGTTACACAATGTTATTAATAGTAAACAAAATAGGTGTAAAGTGTTCAGCATCTTCAGGTGAGTAATAACATGCCTTTATTAATACTATTGGGATATAAACAAAGATCAATATCCCCATTAGGAAAAGGAAGATCTTGCAGAAATGTCTTGGATCCATGATTGAGATCGTCATCCTGGTCTTTGTGAGGAGTGATCGATACCTTATCACCCACTTCTCCTTTGTGAGGGGTGACCGATAGCTTGTCACCCGCTTCTCCTCTTTTTGGACAGAGTTTCACTCGTGAAGCATGTATCCAGATGTCCTTGTCGTCAGTCAGTATGGCAGTCCTGGTTACAGCGATCACAGTGACTGGCTTGCTGAACAGGAAACCTCCTTTCTTTGCTTTATTCAGCTGGCGAATGCAGACCAGATCTCCAGGCTTGAAAGGATGGGTTGGTTCCTGTGAGGGAAGAGGTAAACGGGAAGACACATCACCATAGATGCCATTCAATTTATCAATCAATTGTTTTACATATTGTTCCTTAATACAATCTAAATCACCATTTTTAATGATAAGTGGGCCTTTTACCCATGGAGTCGGGAATGGTCTACCCATTAGGACCTCAAATGGAGACAACCTGGTTGTCCTATTTGGGGTCATTCTGATTTCTGCTAAAATCACAGGTAAATAGTTTTGCCATTTAACCCATGTACCTGCTGTTGCCTTTAAAAGTTTTTCCTTGATATTGCGATTCATTCTTTCTACAATCCCTGAGCTTTGAGGATGGTAGGGAATGTGAAAGTTCCAATTAATCTGTAACCATTCTACTAACTCATGTGTGATTTTACTAATGAACGCTGGACCGTTATCAGAATTAATCTGAAGTGGACAACCAAATCTGGGAATTATTTCAGTGGCTAAAATTTTAGCGACTGTTTTTGCATCTTCCCTCTGGGTAACAAAAGCTTCTGGCCACTTAGAAAATTGGTCAACTATTACAAGCAGATATAATTGTTTAGTGCCAGTTTTTGGAATATGTGTAAAATCAATTTGTAGATGTGTGAATGGGGCTGTAGGTGGGGGTAAGTGGTCATGCTGGGCTTTATTGGGAATGGTTGCATTGGTCTGTAAGTAATATACACATCTATTAATATATGCCTTGCAATGATCACCTATACCTCTAATGTAGAAAGATTGCTTCAAGAAGTTAGTTGTTGGTTTTATACCTAGGTGTCCAACACCATGGGCTTGTGCTATAAAGAGTGGTGCACTGCTTTCCGGTATGCCCACCTTCCGCTCTTTAGAAAACAAACTATTCTCATCTAAAGTTAACCCATTAGTAGTCCAGAAAGATATGTCACTAGGAGTGGCATGTCCCTGGAGTTCAAGAAGCATATGGTCTGTAGGACATGAAGGTGGGGCTAAAACAGCATACATACGGATGGTGGATCTGGGTGTATGAGAAACATAAGCAGCCTCTTTAGCAATTTTATCTGCAAGCGCATTACCCAAGGAAATAGGGTCATACTTGTATGTATGTGCACGGCAATGTATGATCGCTATGTCCTTTGGGAGTTGTATGGCCTCTAAAAGGTCATTAATTAGGTCTGTATGAGAGATGGTCTTGCCATCTGCTGAAACAAAACCACGTTGTTTCCATATCATACCAAAATTGTGCACAACCCCAAAAGCATAGCGAGAGTCAGTGTAAATGTTAACAGATTTATTTTCAAACAATTTACATGCTTTTGTAAGTGCTATTAATTCTGCAGCTTGTGCAGAAGGATAAGGAATGGGGCCTGCATCTAGAACAATGTCTGGTAGTTGCACAACGGCATAGCCTGTCTTATAAATACTATAACTAGGTCGGGAACAAGAACCATCAACAAACACATTATCAGCATGGTCAAAAGGTTTATCCATCAAGTCAGGTCTTGGTGTGGTAATGTGGTGTATTACCTCTATACAATCATGATCTGTTGGAAAGTCTGGTGATCCTGTAAGTAAGGCACTAAGTATTTGAGTTGGCCCTGAGGATACACTACTATATTTAATAGTCAGATTTGTATTATTCAGTAATATACATTCATAACCAGAAAGTCTTTGAGAAGTCATGTGTTGGGTAGTGACATTTTTTACAAGATGTAAAACTTGGTGACTAGTGTGTAGTACTATTGGATGGCCTAATGTGATTGTTTCAACCATCTCTACAGCCATGGCGCAAGCCTCCAACGCTCGGAGACACGCCAGCATCCCTTGTACTGGTATTGGAACTACTTTGGAAAAGAAAGCTACGGGACGCATATTGCCTCCACCATGCTCTTGGGCACAGACAGCAGCCATGGTTTTACAATTGTCCCTCGCATACAAGTGAAATGGTTTACAATAATCAGGTAGTCCTAAAGCAGGGGCACTAATAATGCTAGTCTTCAGAGCTATGTAGGATTTAGTCATGTCTGTGGTCCATTGTATATGTTCAGGGCTATCCCCTTTTGTGGCTTGCCTTAGAATGGAATCATGATGGGAGCACTCAGGAATCCATTGTCTGCAATAATTAATCATACCTAGAAAGGTGAGCATGTCCTTTCTAGTAACTGGCTTTGGGATCTGTTGAATCGCTTGGATTCGTTTGGGACTAATGGACCGGTGGCCTTGGGAAAGCACAAAACCAAGGTAATCCACTTTTGTCACTCCTACTTGTAGCTTATGTTTTGCTATTTTATGACCTTCAGTAGCAAGGTGTTTTAACAGACTTATTGTATCTACTGTATTTGCCTCCTGGTTAGGACTACACAACAGTAGGTCATCGACGTACTGAAGGAGGACGGAACCTTGGCTTGAAGTCCATGACCGCAAGGTACGTTGGAGCACCAGCAAGTAGACCGCAGGTGAGGCCACATAGCCTTGAGGGAGGCGTGTCCAGGTAAGCTGACGCCCATCATAATAAAAAGCCATAAGTAGCTGTGTCTCAGGGTCCAATCGGACTGAAAAAAATGCGTTAGCTAAATCAATGACTGTAAACATACAGGCATCATGTGGAATGGCTGTGAGTAAGGTTGTAACATCTGGGACTATTGAGGCAATTGGGATTACTATTTCATTAATTGCCCTTAGGTCTTGTACTAACCTATATTCATTGTCTTTCTTTGGGATCGGATTTATGGGAGTATTATAGGGAGAAACTACTGGACGGAGGATTCCTTGTTTAAGGAATTCCTCTATCATGGGTCTTATCCCTTCTTTCTTTTCTCTAGACAATGGATATTGTTTAATAAACACTGGAGTAGTATTAGGTTTTAATCTGACTTTATATGGGGTACACTGAACTAAACCAACGTCAAGTTTTGAAGATGCCCATACAGAGGATGGGACATCTGTCAATATGTCATTAAAAAAACACAGGTTAGTGGACCCTAGACTCACGTCTAACCCACCCTGTCTAGTGACAGCTACTTTCAAACCAAGGGGACCCATAAGATCACGACCCAAAAGGTTAAGGGGACACCCAGTTATAATACGAAATGGGTGCAAAAGTTGTTGGCCAGTACAGGGTACCCTAACTTCAAGTGGCGGTGTGATGCAAGTCTGAGTCAGCACTCCATTAATCCCTAAAGAAGGTTCAGATTTTTCAGTAATGCCATCATACATATCTGAGCATAAGGCAGAGCATGTAGCTCCTGTGTCTACTAGAAATGGTAGGGGTTCTCCCTCTACTTCTAGGACTAAGTACGGTTGCTCATGATAACTTGTTGACACCACTGGAAAAATTGGAGTGCTACCTTCTAGGCACCCCTATGGCCATTGTATGTTGTGTTTGGGTGCCTCCATGGGTGCAGGGGCTATGTAAGGCTGTCTGTTATACTGTTGGGGATTGTAAGGGGGGCCAGAATTATTAGGGGGTTTTGGGCATTCATTTTTCCAATATCCCTGTTCCCCACAGTTAAAATAATGTGTTCTGTTTGAAGTATAATTCCCTCTAGCTCTTCCTCTAGCTCTCCCTCTACCTCTCACATACATTCTATTACTCCCTGTATTATCCCTTTCCCTGGCCTGGAATGGATCACAATGTTGTAAACTCTGCTTTTGATAAAAAGCAGCGTTTTTTCCTTCTAATTTCCTGATGTCAAAACAACCTGCCCCTTCTTTTTCATGAATTCTTTTCAAGAATTCTGCTGGAGTCAACTCCGGCCAATCAGAGACAACAACAAAGAAAGCTGAGGTTGCATATTACTAATGGAAGTCTGGACCTTCAGAGAGCCCATTTCATCTCCTGATTCCATTCCAGCCTCTTCCTTCCAGCATTTATAAAAACGCTTAACAAATTCTACTACTGTTTCCTTTGTATTCTGTTTGCACGCTAGTGCAATTGACATACTTTGTTTATCCTTCCATATTCTATGAATTTCTATACTTAATTCTGTCCACATTTCATCAAGTCCTTCACGTGTGTTTAGGGCATAGTTAATTGTTGGATCTCGACTCAATTTACTATTACTCTTTACATTACCCCACTCCCAACCTGATTCAGGGTCATATTCTAGAAGTGCATCAATAATAATTCTTATATCTGTCTGTGTCATGTTTTGTCCTTGTAACATTCTTTTTAAATACATAATACAAGCTGATGGATGTTGACGGGGGTTTGGGGCTCCCTTGGTAATTTCCCTTAATTCACCCGGGGACAAAGGTTTAATAATTAATTGGTCTCCCACAGTAAGAAATGGCATACTAGCTTCTGGTACAGCTGCCTCCTCCTCCTCTACTTCTTCAATCCCTCTTTTATATTGTGGGGTTATTGTAGGGGGGTAGGAAGGTGTTACTGTTTCAACCTTAATCGGGGGTTTGGGCATAATTGGGGGTTTAGTGACCTGGTATCGGGGAGTTACAGAAGGTCCTGGCAAGGTCCATTCCTGGGGTACCTGAGCAGAGGCAATAGCAATAGTCTCTAGATCTATGTCACTAGGGGATGGAAGGCTAGGATATAGTCTGTTATATGATGGTGTTATGTGATTCTTTTTGTCAGGATATGATGTTATCATATATATCACTTTTCAGCAAGGAAATGACTGACACATTACACAGGTTTTCACAATCTTATAATAACAATGATGGTTTATTCTGCAACATAATCATGGAAACAAAATACCACAAACCACTATTCATACTTATAACACTCTATGCAATTGCAATGCTTATATAAACAATTCTAGATACAACTATCTATACAGTTTTCAGTTACATTTAGTTGCCTGCGCAACGACTGATAACAATCTTATGTTGTATTACCACTAAAACAAGTCTAGCTAGTTTTAAACAAACAAATTAATACATCACCGTGATCTCTGTTTGCATCATCCTATCCTGCCGCTTCTGGGGCGCAATGGGAGGGGACATCTGGGCAATCTTTGGACCAGGAGAAAAACAGGCGATCAGCGGGAAACAACACCGAGGATGCGTCCATCCATGGGTCCCAAAAATACACTCAAATACACACACCACAAATATTCAGACTCTCAGACTGACTCAGACATCAGACATCAGACATGACAATCAATACACAATCAGACAACACATGATCAGATTGCCTAGATGTACCCCTCTTTATACTGTTCACTTGTGTAACAGTTTTGGCGCAACTCCACAGATCCTGAGACCGCACCCTCTGAGATTGGCCCTGGCCCAAGACATCTGGCCAGTCTGTCTTTAGCCTCAACCAAGCTTATCAGGGCATACTCAGGTACTATCTCTGACGTATTCCTAAACTGCAATGCCGTCATCTTTAGTTTCAAACAAACATGTTTTTCTGCCTAACATTAATTATGTGGTCTTATGCAGTTACTTTTGTCAAATACATCAATAATGGTTTTAACAATCTTTCTATAGATATAATTAATAGCTAAACATCAATAATGGCTTTATTACTTAGCCTATTGCAATTAATATTACTTAGCCTATTGCACTTAATAATAATTAACAATATTACCATGGCATTAGCCCCTATACCAATGTGTTCCTTAATGTCAGTAAGTGACCCCTGCCAAGGTTACACCCTTGTTCTGTCTGGGTTTCGACTTCTTATCATCAGCATCCATCGGTTGTTTACCACTTGTAGCATGACTTAGCAAAATTCAGTGTCATCTACTTGAAGTTAATTAATGTCTTTTACTCTGTTAAAGGCACACTCTCTTAAAGGCAAAGTCACCCAAGTTAGTGCAATGCTTTCACTCTCTTAAAGGCAAAGTCACACCAGTTAGTGCAAGTGTCTTATGCTCACACTCTCTTAAAGGCAACACAAGTTTAAGCAAGTGTCATATGAGCAATTACTGCACCCACTTTCCTTACATTTCACCCCTTGGTCATGTGACACCTTGCTTGTTTCTAAACACATACCTTAATAATTAAAACACTCAAGTAATATTGTCTTTTGGTTTAAAACACATCCTACCTAATGTATTACAGAAACATCCAAACATTTTTACTATAATGAATATCCCACACAAGCAAGCCAGACTTATTAATAGCCATTTAACTATAGTTTTGCCTAAGCTTCCAAGCCATCCCCCCAGTCCAAAAGTCCAGTCAAAGTCTTTAAGCCATTTGCTAAATGAATCATCATGTACCTCACGTATGTGCTTTTGCACTTCTTCTAGTCTGTGTAGGTCATGTTTGATTTTACCTGTATTGTCTTCTATGTACACACAGCATTGCTGGTGGATTCTCTGGCAAACTCCTCCTTCTGCAGCTAGGAGATAGTCTAAAGCCATTCTATTCTGCAATGCCACCATCCTAATTTGTTCCTGTTCTAATGCTAAGAGCTCTATTGCATCTCTAGTTACATTAAAAGCTTCATCCACTAAATCAGCTAGCGTATTTAATCTAGTGAGGGCTGTAGCAGCCCCATAATGAGGGACAAATGTTGCAAGCAGGCGCATACCTTCACTAATTTTAACTCCATTGTGTATTTTGTCCAGGTCAAGGTATCTTCGTGTTCTAGGCAATATAGGTGGTGGAAGCGTGGTGGTTATGTTAAAAGCAGGGAATATATATCCTAAAAAGCATGGGCCATAATGGGTGCAAGGTATTACCTTTACTGCCCACCTCCCACACAACCAATAATATCCCACTGGCAGTTTAACAAAAGGAGGACATATCCTATTCAATCGCTTCCTCCCATCCTTAGTCCGTGTGTTACCTGCTAGTGTTTCCCTGTTAAGCTGGTACCAGTCTTTAATAAGGTCTCTGGGCTCACCAAACTTAGTCTTCCATTTCTCATGGGCATAAGTCAAATATGAGAAGTCATAGAATTTCAGTTTAATGTTGAATACCCCTGTCCTATTTTTAACTAGCCGTCCTATGTTATACATTAACATTATCATGTCAGGTAGCTGGGTTAGGTTATTAGTACTATATATCTCCCCATCTAGATTTTGAAACATAATAGCACCTGTAGTCACATTGTTAGCTAGATGCAACTTATCCAGCAAGTCATCCCTACCTGGTGTGTTAAGACCTGTAAAATTCCACACAGTCTTATTCCCAATCATATCGGCAAGCATACTCATGGTTAAAGATACACCTAAATAAGGGTAACCCCTAGTCTGCCCGTGAGGCACAAACCCACATACCCAACATGGTCCCTGAACATTTGTCACATTGAACACATCTTTGGCAGTTTTTACAAAGGTATTATCAAGTTCCCATGAGGAGGCATGCAGGGAGCCTAAATGGCGCCGTGCATGGTCCCTCTTTCCCTTGTGTTGGTTGTTTAATAATTTCCCATCCATTACAGGTCTCCTGATATACATTAAAAGAGGTTCAGATGACTCTTTTCCTGTATATTTACACACATATGTCAGACCCTCTGGTTCCCCATCAGTGTATGATATGTTTAACATTACAGCACGAACCTGTGTATCAGTGGATGTTTTACAACCTAAAATGCGTTCCTGAATCCCCACTGTTAGTTTTGGGGAAGTGGAAGGCATACTGGGATTTTCACAAATTAACCCAACCCCTTCTTGCAGTTCAAATATTAAGTTCTCATCCTGTAAAACAATTGTCCAGCTCTCATCCTCCTTAGACTCCTTACAGTCTTCCCTGGTCACTGCAGCAGAACAAAAATCTTTAGTTACACAATGTACAGTGGAGGAAGGGATGTCACAGGTAATTGTCTCTTCTTCTGATAGTTCAAATACCACCCTTTCCCGCTTGGTAAGGAACATCCAACTTCCATATTCATTTTTGGTCAAACAGGTTACGTCGTCATCAAAGGTAAATGGGATGGAGCAGGATGCCCATGTTGTGCAATACGGAACGGTCATGCTTCCCTCATAGAAGGTGTGATAGCTGGCACCGGACACCTCACGTTTCATCCTCTGGCTCATCAGTGCTTGGCTTACGCATGCGGCCAAAAGGAGTCCCAACAGAGTACCGGTTACAATAGCAGCCATGCCAACAAGAATCTAGGAAGGAAACATACTTCAAATTAATTCCGTAAATAGCACTTGCCCGCAGGCACATGCAGCCAATCATTGCTCCCTATCCTTGACTACATTCACTACATTGTAACTTCCCTTTTGATACATCTATGCTAATTAAATACTCTGGGATGGGTACAATTAAAACAAAACATCACTGCTTAGGGAGACTTCCTACTTTCAATACCACCCCTGCTTGTTTTACTTCTATAGTCTCACCCCCCCCCCCCCCTAATAAATCTAAGTTGCCTCCACTCCAGTATCAATCAACTGATACTGGGAGCTTGGCCTGTTTCGTATGGGCCCTGGAAATATTACTCCAGGTCCTCCAACGAAAGCAAGTCCAACCCTGGCCCTGGGGCTTCAGGGGCACTGGCCCTTTTTGTCCCATCCAGGTATTGGTATCCTTTTCCAGTGGACTTTGTTTGGGAATCAACTAGGGACATTTTCCCCTCAGGGCTAGTTTCCCAAAACGTTACCACAGCATGTTGAGCATGATGCTCAATGTACTCCTGTGTGCCTATCATTCTGGACAGTGAGATTTCACTGTCAGTGATGGATCTGTCATTCAGTACATTTACTGCTTTTCCCAAATGGACCTTCCATTTCTGCAAAGTTTCATCCCACCCCCCAGGGTCCCATCTGGCCCTGCTCTGTAATACTGATTGTAACTTACTTTTGCTCAACCTACCACCCTTCCGCTTTACTTTGGCCCTGGCTACCTTAACCACAGCCTGTTGAGCTACATCTTCATAACACTGGCTCTTTTTTAATAGCAATTTATTCTGACTCTGCAGGCACACCGTCTGCTCTACAGCTTCCTCTAACTGCTCGTGTGTCTTTCTGTATGCCTGTAATAACACCCATAATTTCTTATGTAACCTTTCTGTGTCTGAATCTGTCTTAACTTTTACATTCTGTAATTTATTCAACACTTCACAAGGTTCTGTTTTGTCAAAAAATTCAGCGTTATCTTTGAGGTCAGTCCCAGACGAGACTTCCCCTGCTAATTCCTGATATGGGGTCCCCTCCCAAGCCGCAATATTTTGAGGCCGTGAAGGGGGAACCGTTTGTACTTTCTTCCTAAACATTTTCATAATACCTTCAATTATTGCTGACATCAATCAATAAATTCACAGTAACAGTAACAATATACGTTAATATGTATATACCTGTGCAATATCAATTAATTTCATTCCAAGGTGACAATTGTGACTATGTCCATGAAATATCTGTTTATTTACACAGCTTTCATGGCTCATTTGAGGAATTAACAATTCAATTCTAACTAATCCAGAAACATATATATTTATACTCCTGACCGTGCAAGATACAGCTATATATTTTTCTGGCTTATTTTTTTTTTATCTACAAAAGGGGTTTCACTTTCGATCGGAGCTGCGTCTATCAGCTCTGCACATTCAGTAAGAAAACTGTCAGTTTCTTTGCTCAAGTGATAAACAATTATGTATCCTGCCGACCGACTACGCCAATAATGTTATGTGATTCTTTTTGTCAGGATATGATGTTATCATATATATCACTTTTCAGCAAGGAAATGACTGACACATTACACAGGTTTTCACAATCTTATAATAACAATGATGGTTTATTCTGCAACATAATCATGGAAACAAAATACCACAAACCACTATTCATACTTATAACACTCTATGCAATTGCAATGCTTATATAAACAATTCTAGATACAACTATCTATACAGTTTTCAGTTACATTTAGTTGCCTGCGCAACGACTGATAACAATCTTATGTTGTATTACCACTAAAACAAGTCTAGCTAGTTTTAAACAAACAAATTAATACATCACCGTGATCTCTGTTTGCATCATCCTATCCTGCCGCTTCTGGGGCGCAATGGGAGGGGACATCTGGGCAATCTTTGGACCAGGAGAAAAACAGGCGATCAGCGGGAAACAACACCGAGGATGCGTCCATCCATGGGTCCCAAAAATACACTCAAATACACACACCACAAATATTCAGACTCTCAGACTGACTCAGACATCAGACATCAGACATGACAATCAATACACAATCAGACAACACATGATCAGATTGCCTAGATGTACCCCTCTTTATACTGTTCACTTGTGTAACAGTTTTGGCGCAACTCCACAGATCCTGAGACCGCACCCTCTGAGATTGGCCCTGGCCCAAGACATCTGGCCAGTCTGTCTTTAGCCTCAACCAAGCTTATCAGGGCATACTCAGGTACTATCTCTGACGTATTCCTAAACTGCAATGCCGTCATCTTTAGTTTCAAACAAACATGTTTTTCTGCCTAACATTAATTATGTGGTCTTATGCAGTTACTTTTGTCAAATACATCAATAATGGTTTTAACAATCTTTCTATAGATATAATTAATAGCTAAACATCAATAATGGCTTTATTACTTAGCCTATTGCAATTAATATTACTTAGCCTATTGCACTTAATAATAATTAACAATATTACCATGGCATTAGCCCCTATACCAATGTGTTCCTTAATGTCAGTAAGTGACCCCTGCCAAGGTTACACCCTTGTTCTGTCTGGGTTTCGACTTCTTATCATCAGCATCCATCGGTTGTTTACCACTTGTAGCATGACTTAGCAAAATTCAGTGTCATCTACTTGAAGTTAATTAATGTCTTTTACTCTGTTAAAGGCACACTCTCTTAAAGGCAAAGTCACCCAAGTTAGTGCAATGCTTTCACTCTCTTAAAGGCAAAGTCACACCAGTTAGTGCAAGTGTCTTATGCTCACACTCTCTTAAAGGCAACACAAGTTTAAGCAAGTGTCATATGAGCAATTACTGCACCCACTTTCCTTACAGATGGCAAAGGTAGGTGAGGGGCATTATATGGGGCAGGGGGGTGAATATGCTTTCTGTCTTTGCTTCTCACTTTTACCCTTCTTTTTATTCCCATCTATATCAATATATCGCCAGTATGGAGCAACAGTCAGCCAATTTTCCCCACCCTTTTTCATATAATCCATATTCCATCTTGGATCACCTTCATACCATGGAAATGCCTCTTCATCACCTAGACACAACCCTTTTACCATATTCATATGACATTTATCATTATCCCCCTCTCTGGGGAATGGATCAGAGCTTCTCATAGCTTCTGTCCAATCTGCCATATTCTCCCACATAATCTTTAAATGTTTCTCCTGGTCTAGGTGATGGAAATTGTTTAGACTGGGATTTGCCCATTCTCAACTCCTAACTTATCTTTTAAAACATTTACAACAAAATATAATACAATACAAAAAAAATAAATAAATAATAAAAAATAATAAAAAAAAAATACAATACCTTTACCTTTAAGAGCAATTAATTATTGAATCTTTTTGCAAAAACCACATTAACTAGAATGGTTGTACTCCATTACCAGTTATTGTGCTTAATGCTTAAGTTTACAACAAGAGAGAGAGAAAAAAAATATCACTATGCTGATCCTTTCAGTAGTTTCTGGCATTAATTATCTCTAGGTCAAAGGTCACCCTTCACCAGAAAAAAATGTAGCGTTTTACTAACATTTAAAAACAGCAATACATATTAGCAACAGTTTACATTCTTAATACAATATACAATAAGCAGTATTTTACTTCCTTAAAGTGAATGTAAATTTTCTCTTAATTAGCAATCAATATCAATTCACTGTCATTGCATTAGTTAAAACGCATTATTTAAAAAAAAAAAAAATCAAAATATCTCTTTATATTTTATATGTAAACTTAGCTCCGTTATTGTTCTAACTCCTCCCATCCATTTCTTCCGGTATTTCAGCAGCATTACGTATAGAGCAGCCCCTCCCGCTCTATTATGTATTTGAAAAGCTCGTTCACGATGATTAGTTATTTTGCGCATGCGTTTAACACTCAGTGTATAATATGCGCATGCGTTATTAAATGATTACGAAATCTCTATCGGCACTGAAGAAAATGAGTGCTGGAATTTTCTGCGCATGCTTGAATCGTGTACGCGCAGCGCTTCAAGATCAATCAGCATTTTGGGAACGCATGCGCATAAACAATTTATGACGTCTGCGAAAAGGGGCTGGACGCCACGGGGTGTGAAAGTTTATTAGTAGAATAGATTGTCAATCAACGTTGGATATGCGGTCCAAAATGGCGGGCGGAGGAAGCGAGTAAGACAATTCAGAATAAATAAGTATATATATCGATTACATGGTAGATTAAAAAAAAAAGATGAATTAAAGTCCACTTAATTTTGATTGCTAAACAATATGAGATTGGGTGATAGAATTGACTTTACATCCACTTTAACACTTTATACAAATAAACAGTATTTTGCCATACAGCATATTTAAAAGCAAGCAGCATAAGAATTCATATAAACAATGCAGTATTTATCTTATAACTTTAAAGCAATGTTAGCCATACAGCAATATTTCAAAAGCAAGCAGCAAGAAAATGTGTAGTTTAACCCTTCAGCCAGACTTAATATAATCTGATTTCTACCAAAGAAATCTATTATTCCCCTTTTTATTTAGCCTACCAAAGATTTAATTATTATTAATTAATTTAACCTGATTTCTACCAAAGAAATCTATTATTCCTCTTTTTAGACAATAGAATCTACCAAAGATTCACATATATATTCCCAACTATTCCTATGTAAAATGAAACTTAAGGGGTCTCGTGGTAAGAGAAAAAAGGTGAGAATAAAAAGGACTCTTTGTTCAGCTTACCTTCCGAGAGTTCCCTGTTTCATCCCGCTTCTGACGCCAGTTGTAGGGTTACTTCTTTTGTTCCTTAGCTCTGCTCTGGCTGATATGGGTGCGGCACACGTTTTCTTCAGGGCCCTGGGGTGACCACTGAAATCACACACACATGCAACTGAGTGTTTTCACAAAAGTCCCATTTATTTGAAGAACACACAAAGAATTTATAGTGATGTATACGTCATACATGAGGTCACAGGAAATATATAAAAAACGTAGTTAACTTCACATCTGCATAAGGGGCCCACAGGAAATAAGAATGTTGTTATAGCACATAACAGAATATGCCCATATAACCATTTGTAGAGAGGATCATATATTGGAACCATATGTTACAACTTATACAAAAAGAAACTTGTGGAATGCTGCATTATAAACATTTGATACTAGATTTAAGGCTACCCTCAATATGCTTAATATGTGAGATTCAAATTACCCATATAACATAATATATATAATATTTATATACACATATACACATATACACATATATATATATATATATATATATATATATATATATATACATACACACATACATACCCATCAGAGCCCTGTCATAAACTGCTGTAAGCCTCACTAGAGAAACTCTATTGCCTTCATTTCATTGACCCAACATAACAGGGAGAGTATTTTTTATGATGCAGAAATGTCAATAGAGACATGATTAAAACAGTCCCCTCTATCCAAAGAGAGCTGGGGCCAATTAAGGGTTATTGTTGGATCAAATTAGAATACGATTTTATGAATATTAGGCCTTTCAGGCACCTCTTGTGCTGACATGTCATTTTTGGTATCAAAATAATCCTCATGACATCACAGAGGGATTATAGTTGGTTGTAGTAGGTGGCGCAAAACAAGTTGCTATTCCCAATGTGTCTTACTGTAAATATGTGTGATAATATGTGGGCTCAATATATGTTAATGTTTTGATGAGTCCTAATTTTATATTCTCTTTTGGAAAAAAATGGATGTCGAAACTATTTAAGAAATAAATATGATCCTTTATTTGATTATGGTAAATTTACCCAATAGTGGTGATGCTAAAAGTACAGTTAAACAAAAATTATTACAATTCCTTCAAAGTTTAAAAAATGACACCGGTGTCTCTATGTATAAAAATGTACATAATATATAAAAAATAAATTAAATTTAAATAATAACGTTGAAATCTTATAATTTATACAGTTTTGGGTTTATCACAAGTTATAATTTCTAACAGAATGTTTGTAGATACAATTTTATAGTGGATAAAACAATAGTTGCTGTATAGTTCATATAGGATACTTTGTTTCAAGTTCAGCTATGCAATTGAGATCTTATCTTAGGCAACTATATATCAAATGTAGAGGTATGTTGGTGCGATTTTTATCACACTATAATATAAGTATACAAATTAGTACCTTGAAGTGTATCTGTTTGATATCACTTTTGTGAGATAATTGCGGTTAAATAAACGCCGCTATGCCAGTGTTTTGATTAAGTTTCAAGATCAAGCTGGTGGCAGTTCTATATGAGCTGCTGGCGGTTAAATAAATGCCGCTTTGGTTTCCTCTTATTAGGTGGGCTTATCTGTTTGCTGCGAGAAAATTCACTTTTATATAAGTGTTTGGGTAGTTGTCATGGCCGCTCAGTTACCTTATCCTTTGTCGGTCAGTGCCCGATCGCGCTCTTAAGGGTTTCTTGGTGGGATCTTCGTTGCGGTTAAGTGCTAACCATTTGCTGATATCTTGAAAAAGGCTGTCTAGCCGAAACATGTTGATACCAGAGCACACCTGCACAGGATTTGAGAAGACAAAGTGAATACCAGCTATACCCAGTTGAAATATTCAAGTTCCCACTGAGCGGCATATATTTAACCGCAAAGGTCACATTGATAACTAGAAATCCTTTTTCTACTTATCCTACAAACTTTCTACTTATCCCAACAACCACATTTCAGCACCCAGATCGGTCACTGACCGACATCTAAGAAACCTGGGAACAACAGACCGGAAAGGCACGCAAAAATTCCACATCAGGAGGTTATCCAACAACCATACCATCGTGATCGGTCACTGACCGACAGACAAGCCACAGAATAGAAAAACCGGAGATACTTAAAAAACATCAGCAAACGGTTAGCACTTAACCGCAACGAAGATCCCACCAAGAAACCCTTAAGAGCGCGATCGGGCACTGACCGACAAAGGATAAGGTAACTGAGCGGCCACGACAACTACCCAAACTCTTATATAAAAGTGAATTTTCTCGCAGCAAACAGATAAGCCCACCTAATAAGAGGAAACCAAAGCGGCATTTATTTAACCGCCAGCAGCTCATATAGAACTGCCACCAGCTTGATCTTGAAACTTAATCAAAACACTGGCATAGCGGCGTTTATTTAACCGCAATAATCTCACAAAAGTGATATCAAACAGATACACTTCAAGGTACTAATTTGTATACTTATATTATAGTGTGATAAAAATCGCACCAACATACCTCTACATTTGATATATAGTTGCCTAAGATAAGATCTCAATTGCATAGCTGAACTTGAAACAAAGTATCCTATATGAACTATACAGCAACTATTGTTTTATCCACTATAAAATTGTATCTACAAACATTCTGTTAGAAATTATAACTTGTGATAAACCCAAAACTGTATAAATTATAAGATTTCAACGTTATTATTTTAATTTAATTTATTTTTTATATATTATGTACATTTTTATACATAGAGACACTGGTGTCATTTTTTAAACTTTGAAGGAATTGTAATAATTTTTGTTTAACTGTACTTTTAGCATCACTACTATTGGGTAAATTTACCATAATCAAATAAAGGATCATATTTATTTCTTAAATAGTTTCGACATCCATTTTTTTCCAAAAGAGAATATAAAATTAGGACTCATCAAAACATTAACATATATTGAGCCCACATATTATCACACATATTTACAGTAAGACACATTGGGAATAGCAACTTGTTTTGCGCCACCTACTACAACTAACTATAACTCTTTAAACTTTGGGATAAAGTTTACTTCAGGTGTGCTAGATTCCCCACCAGCTAGACAGTCTAAACCTACCAAACATCACAGAGGGATTGCCTATCTGTGTTTATGAGCTAGATATGCATATCAGAAGTTATAAGGTGTTATATAATTTCAGCCAATGATTCAGAGCTTTATGACATGTTGTAAAAGAGAGAGGTGGGTATTTCCTTGGCCTCTCTGGAGGGAGGTTTTGGTCAAGAAATCTGATATCAGCGAAAAAGGGTATATAACTTCTACATGAACTTGAGTGAATATCTTTACTTTTCTTTTAAAACGCAAGGGGTACAAAAAATCAGATCAATGAACTAAAGCTTTAGTAACATTTCTACAATCTACTTTTGTAGCTATATACGAAAATAGCAACTTAAGTTTATGTTAAAGGGACACTGTACCCAATTTTTTATTTTGTAATTCAGAAAGAGCATGCAATTTTAAGCAACTTTCTAATTTACTCCTATTATCATTTTTTCTTCGTTCTCTTGCTATCATTATTTGAAAAAGAAGGCATCTAAGCTTTTTTTGGTTCAGTACTCTGGACAGCACTTTTTTATTGGTGGATTAATTTATCCACCAATCAGCAAGGACAACCCAGGTTGTTCACCAAAAATGGGCCGGCATCTAAACTTACATTCTTGCATTTCAAATAAAGATACCAAGAGAATGAAGAAAATTTGATAATAGGAGTAAATTAGAAAATTGCTTAAAATGTCATGCTCAATCTGAATCACGAAAGAAAAATTTTGGGTACAGTGTCCCTTTAATGTTTTTAATCCTAGGCAATATACTACGGTAGATAATAATCCAGGTGTAATATATTTATAACAATAATGTAACTATTGGACTAAATGCTATACTACTAAAATCCATAGCTGTCATTGACTATAGTGGATATATTTATTCAAATGCCGGTGATTTTGCTCAGTAAAAAACAAACATACTTAAAATGTAGTCACTTAATGCTAAAAGACACTTAGCTGTACAAACCTATAGGATATCATAATGATTAAATAGCCCCTCAGGAAATATAAATATCTTGTATAACCTTTATTCAAAAAGGAAATTAATAACTACCAGTAGGAGCAAAACTACCATATGTAGATTACACTTTTTACACAGTGCACATTTATGTTGTCTCAAGATAATATATCTTCCAAAGTGAATATACTTGATACACATAAATAATAATGTATAATAGTATTAGTTTAACCAAGGTACCGTTTATATTATCTATGTCCAATTATGCTATTATAATGCTCTAACTTAGCTAGTTCCATATGAGACATATATAGTAAATAGTGACCGTATTATCAGGTCTGATAATATATTGATATTTAATTACTATTAAGTTATACCACTGTAAGCATAAGATGCTTTTTTGATAAACCCACTTTTTATTGTCATTTCTAAAAAAAAACTAACGGCTAGATTACGAGTTTTGCAGTAAAAGCTGCTCGGTGCTAACTTGCAAGTTGTCACCGCTCACCTCCCTATAGCGCTGCTATTACAGGTTTGCATAAACCCGGCATTGGCAGGCAAGAAGTGAGCGTTGAGCAAAATTGAGCTCCATACCGCACTCCAATACCAGCGCAGCAGTGAGCTGGTTTTACGGGAGAGCCGGCTGAAAAAATGTTATTCCTATGGTGAATTAAAAAGTTATGTTTACACCTAACACCCTAACATAAACCCCAAGTCTAAACACCCCTAATCTGCCACCCCGACATCGCCGACACCTACATTACACTTATTAACCCCTAATCTGCCGCCCCTAACATCGCCGCCACCTACCTACATTTATTGACCCCTAATCTGCCACCCCTAACATCGCCGCCACCTACCTACATTTAGGTTTAGCTTAGCTTAGGTTTTATTTTTATTTCACAGGCAAGTTTTGTATTTATTTTAACTAGGTAGACTAGTTAATAAATAGTTATTAACTATTTACTAGCTAACTAGCTAAAATAAATACAAATTTACCTGAAAAATAAAACCTAACCTGTCTTACACTAACACTTAACCTTACACTACAATTAAATAAATTACATTAATTAAATCCAATTAACTAAATTACAAAAAATAACAAACACTAAATTACACAAAATAAAAAAAAATTATCAAATATTTAAACTAATTACACCTAATCTAATAGCCCTATCAAAATAAAAAATCCCCCCCAAAATAAAAAAAAACCCTAGCCTACAATAAACTACAAATAGCCCTTAAAAGGGCCTTTTGCAGTGCATTGCCCCAAAGAAATCAGCTCTTTTACCTGTTAAAAAAAATACAAACAACCCCCAACAGTAAAACCCACCACCCACACAACCAACCCTCCAAATAAAATCCTAACTAAAAAACCTAAGGTCCCTATTGCCCTGAAAAGGGCATTTGGATGGGTATTGCCCTTAAAAAGGGCATTTAGCTCTTTTTCGGTGCCCAAAAGCCCTAATCTAAAAATAAAACCCACCCAATAAACCCTTAAAAAAACCTTACACTAACCCCCGAAGATCCACTTACAGTTCTTGAAGACCCAAAATCCATCCTCAGCAAAGCCAACAGAAGTCTTCATCCAAGTGGGCCGAAGTCTTCATCCAACCGGGCAGAAGTCTTCATCCAGATGGAATCTTCTATCTTTCATCCATCCGGCGCGGCTCCATCTTCAAGACATCCAGCATGGAGCATCCTCTTCTTTCTATCAGCCAATCGGAATTAAAGGTGTTCCAATCAGCCAATAGAATGCGAGCTCAATCCTATTGGCTGATTGGATCAGCCAATAGGATTGAAGCTCAATCCTATTGGCTGATTGCATCAGCCAACAGGATTTTTTCACCTTGAATTCCGATTGGCTGAAAGAATTCTATCAGCCAATCGGAATTCAAGGGATGCCATCTTGGATGACTTCACTTAAAAGAACCTTCATTCTTCAGTCACTGTGGAAAGAAGAGGATGCTCCGCGCCAGATGTCTTGAAGATGGAGCCGCTCTGTGTCGGATGGATGAAGATAGACGATGCTGTCTGGATGAAGACTTCTGCCGGCTTCGATGAAGACTTCGGCCCGCTTGGATGAAGACTTCTGCTGGTTTTGATGAGGACTTCTGCTGCTTCGTTGAGGACTTCTGCCTTCTTCGTTGAGGATGGATGTTGGGTCTTCAAAAACTGTAAGATGAACTTCGGGGGTTAGTGTTAGGTTTTTTTGTTTTGTTAGGGTGCCAGGAATCAGACTGAGATGAGAAGTGCAAAAATAATCACACCTTTATTGATAGCAAAAAATAATAAAAAGTCCAAAAGTCAAATAACAAGCCAGGAGTCAAAACCAGAGCTGGTAGTCAGACGAGCCGAGTCAGGAGCCAAAGCGAATAGTCAGACGAGCCAGAATCAGGAACAAGGAAAACAGCAGAGTCAGGAACAAGCCAGGGATCAGTAACCAGGAAGGACGTCAGGCAGCCAGGTAATACACAGGAACTCTCACAAACAGGTCTGAGACAACGCAAAGGCAAAGCATACTGAACAGAGGCCCTTTAAATAATAAGTGATGACATCACAATTCTGAGACTGCATCCTGTCTCACATGGATGATGCACACCAGTCTGGCCAGTGCAGGAAGTGAGCAGCATCCCCCACAATGCACCATAGTCAGGAAGAGAGGTGAGTAAAATGGCTGCCAGCAGCACATGGCAAACACAACAGGGAAAAACCCTGACAGTACCCTCCCCTCAATGACCCCTCCCCTGCGGGAGGACAAAAGGCTTATTGGGGAAACGGGCATGGAAGGCACGGAGGAGGGCGGGAGCATGAACATCAGAGGAGGGAACCCAAGAACGCTCCTCCGGACCATAGCCCCTCCAGTGAACCAAATACTGTACACGGCCCCTGGACATACGAGAGTCAATAATGCTGCTGACCTCATACTCCTCATGGTTGTTAACAAAGATAGGATGGGGACGAGGCAACACAGTGGTAAACCGATTACAAACCAATGGTTTCAAGAGGGAGAAATGAAAAACATTGGAGATGCGCATAGCAGGAGGAAGGTCAAGAGCGCAGGCCACAGGATTAACCCGTCAAAGTATTCGAAAAGAACCAACATAATGGGGAGCTAATTTATTGCAAGGCACACTAAGGTTCAAGTTGCGGGAGGACAGCCAAACTCTCTCACCAACCTGGTAGGAAGGTTCGGGCAGATGCCTACGATCAGCCTGGAACTTTTGGCGCTGCATAGAATGATGAAGGCAATCCTGAATCTGCACCCATGTGGAACGGAGTTGCCGGAGATGCTCTTTCAAAGCCGGAATACCCTGAGACATGAATGAATCGGGCAACAAGGATGGTTGAAACCCATAATTCGCCATGAACGGGGATTACTTGTAGGAAGCAATAATAACACTATTATGAGCAAAGTCTGCCCAAGGTAACAGTTCAGACATAGCAACGGAGGAACTGTTCCAGAGCTTGATTAGACCATTCCGCAGCCCCATTGGATTGAGGGTGATATGCCGAGGAGAAGGAAAGCTGGATCCCCATCTGAGCACAAAAGGAACGGCAAAATCTGGAGACAAACTGGCTACCCCAGTCCGACACTATCTCCTTTGGTAACCCATGTAAACGGAAGACCTCCCGGGCAAAAATTGAAGCAAGCTCCTGAGCGGTAGGCAGCTTCATCAAGGGAATGCAATGTGACGTTTTAGAAAAAAGGTTAACCACCATAAGGATAACACTATTGCCATTGGAAACAGGGAGCTTGACAATGAAGTCCATGGAAAGATGTGTCCAAGGACGCTCACCATTAGCAATAGGTTGAAGAAGACCCACAGGAAGACGTCGAGGAGTCTTATTCTGTGCACAAACTGAGCAGGAGGCAGTATACGCAGCAACATCAGAACTAAGACCTGGCCACCAGAATTGTCGAGTGACAGACCAAATCATTTGGTTCTTGCCTGGGTGACCTGCGGCTTTAGGATAGTGGTAAGTGTGCAAAAGTTTAGGTCGAAGATTCTCAGGAACAAAACACTTACCACTAGGTTTCTCAGGAGGTGCATTGGTTTGTGCAGCCAGGATCTCCTCCCCAAGGGAGAAGTCAAATTAGTACGTATGGTAGCCAAAATATGTTCAGGAGGTATAACAGGAGTAGGTACAGACTCCTCCTTGGACAGAGGCGAAAATTGTCGAGAGAGGGCATCAGCCCTAACATTCTTACTACCAGGCAGGTAGGAGACCACATAATTAAACTGAGACAAAAATAGCGCCCATCTGGCCTGTCGGGGCGACAAACATTTTGCTTCAGATAGATAAGTTAAATTCTTGTGGTCAGTAAGAATGAGCACTGGCACGCTAGTGCCCTCGAGAAGATGCCTCCATTCCTTAAGTGCCAAAATTATGGCCAGTAATTCCCTGTTGCCAATTTCAAAATTGCACTCCGCTGGAGACAATTTCTTAGAGAAGAAACCACACGGATGCAAGGAACTGTCAGGCGTGGGATGTTGAGACAAGAGGGCACTTACTCCAGTCAGAGACGCATCGACCTCAAGAATGAAAGGCAGGACAGGATTAGAATGAGCCAGAACTGAAGCGGCAGCAAAGGCAGTTTTAAAACTATCAAAGGCCTTAATGGCAGTAGGTGACCAATGGAGTAGATCATTCGCTTTACGGGTCATGTCTGTGATAGGTTTGACCAAGGAAGAAAAGTTTTTAATAAACTTTCTATAGTAATTGGCGAACCCCAAAAAACTTGAATAGACCGAAGACCAACTTGGCAAGGCCACTGCAGAACTGCAGATAACTTGTCAGGATCGATGGAGAACCCTGAAACGGAGATAACATAACCTAGGAAGGTTACTTGAGTCTGATGGAACTCACATTTCTCAAGTTTACAAAACAGGCCATTCTCACGTAGTCTCTGAAGAACCCGTGTAACATCAGAACGATGAGCCTCAAGTGTGGGTAAGTGTATGAGGATGTCGTCTAAGTACACCACAACACACTGTTGCAACATATCTCGTAGGACATCATTAATAAATTCCTGAAAAACAGCAGGAGCATTACATAGGCCAAAGGACATTACTCATAATGCCCGCTCCTGGCGTTAAATGCTGTTTTCCATTTGTGGCCCTGCTTAATCCTAATAAGATTGTACGCTCCTCTCAAATCAAGTTTGGTAAAGACCATAGCTCCCTTGAGGCAGTCAAAGAGTTCCATAATAAGCGGAATAGGGTAAGCATTCTTAATGGTAAGATGATTAAGACCCTTATAATCGACACATGGTCTTAACTCGCCACCCTTTTTCTTCACAAAGAAGAATCCAGCCCCTGCAGGAGAGCAGGATTTGCGGATGATCCCCCGTGACAGAGCATCGGCAACATACTCCTCCATAGCACAATTATCTGCAACAGACAGAGGATACACCCGGCCCCGAGGAGGAATGGCTCCAGGTTGCAGGTCTATGGCACAATCGTAAGACCGGTGAGGAGGCAACGTACCGGCACGCACCTTGTCAAACACGTCTAGGAATTCTTGGTACTCCTCTGGCAATTGAGATACCAAAGAAGTGCACAAGACTTTAACTGGTTTCCGAAGACAAGTGGAAATACATTGCTTGGACCACAACAAAATTTCGGACCAGCGCCAGTTGAGACTGGGATTGTGCTTTTGGAGCCAGGGATAACCCAAAACAACTGGAAAATGCGGAGAATTTATCACCTGGAACTGGAGGGTTTCAAAATGGAGAGCCCCAACAGCCATGGACAATGGAGCAGTTTCGTGAGTAACGAGTGCGGGCTGAAGGGACCTGCCATCAATGGCCTCAATAGCAAGCAGTATGGACTGAGGCAAAACAGGAATGGAGTGCTTTGATACAAAAGCACTGTCAATGAAATAGCCCGCAGCACCGGAGTCAACAAGAGCCTGAGTGACTATGGAGGAGTCCACCCAGGAAAGGACAACTGTGACCAAAGGTTTCTCCTTAAGCGGTTCTGGGGACGAGGATAAACCACCCAAGGTCTGTCCAAGACAGGACCTTAGGTGTTAGCATTTCCCGGCCGTGTAGGACAAGACTTCAAAAGGTGACCCTGTAACCCACAATAGAGGCAGAGCCCCTCCCTTCTCCTAAAGGCCCTCTCCGCCGCGGAGAGACACGTGAATCCCAGCTGCATCGGTACATGCTCCTGGTAGGCATAGGTGCAGCAGCGGAAACAGGAGCAGCCATAACTTGCGGAACACTTTGGTCCAAATGTGCAGTGCGAGTCAGCAGAGTTTGCACGGCTAGTGCAAATTGATCCAAGCGGTGATCCTGTTCATCCATCCTGGAAATGATGGCAGGTAAAGGTGGATTATTAGCACCATCAGGATTCATGGCCTTTGCGTAATATCAGGGTGCCAGGAATCAGACTGAGACGAGAAGTGCAAAAATAAGCACACCTTTATTAATAGCAAAAAGTAATAAAAAGTCCACAAGTCAAATAACAAGCCAGGAATCAAAACCAGAGCTGGTAGTCAGACGAGCCAAGTCAGGAGCCAAAGCGAATAGTCAGACGAGCCGGAATCAGGAACAAGGAAAACAGCAGAGTCAGGAACAAGCCAGGGATCAGTAACCAGGAAGAACGTCAGGCAGCCAGGTAATACA
This sequence comes from Bombina bombina, assembly GCF_027579735.1. Classification (NCBI taxonomy): domain Eukaryota; kingdom Metazoa; phylum Chordata; class Amphibia; order Anura; family Bombinatoridae; genus Bombina; species Bombina bombina. The sequence continues at coordinate 301,085,588 of NC_069501.1, read as the reverse complement.
CAGGAACTCTCACAAACAGGTCTGAGACAACGCAAAGGCAAAGCATACTGAACAGAGGCCCTTTAAATAATAAGTGATGACATCACAATTCTGAGACTGCATTCTGTCTCACATGGATGATGCACACCAGTCTGGCCATAAAAGGAAGTGCAGGAAGTGAGCAGCATCCCCCACAATGCACCATAGTCAGGAAGACAGGTGAGTAAAATGGCTGCCAGCAGCACATGGCAAACACAACAGGGAAAAACCCTGACAGATTTATTGGGTGGGTTTTATTTTTAGATTAGGGTTTGGGCGGAAAAAGAGCTAAATGCCCTTTTAAGGGCAATGCCCTTCCAAATGCCCTTTTCAGGGAAATGGGGAGCTTAGGTTTTTTAGTTAGGATTTTATTTTGGGGTTTGGTTGTGTGGGTGGTGGGTTTTACTGTTGGGGGGTTGTTTGTATTTTCTTTTTACAGGTAAAAGAGCTGATTTCTTTGGGGCAATGCCCCACAAAAGGCCCTTTTAAGGGCCATTGGTAGTTTATTTTCGGCTAAGGGTTTTTTATTTTGGAGGGGCTTTTTCATTTTGATAGGGCTATTAGATTAGGTGTAATTAGTTTAAATATCGGATAATTTATTTTTTATTTTGTGTAATTTAGTGGGGTTTTTTTGTAATTTAGTTATTTGGATATAATTAATGTAATTTATTTAATTTTAGTGTAAGGTTAGGTGTTAGTGTAACTCTGGTTAAGTTTTATTTTACAGGTAAATTTGTATTTATTTTAGCTAGGTAGTTAGTAAATATTTACTAACTAGTTTACCTAGTTAAAATAAATACAAACTTAGCTGTGAAATAAAAATAAAACCTAAGATAGCTACAATGTAGCTATTAGTTATATTATAGCTTGCTTAGGGTTTATTTTACAGGTATTTCGTTTTAAATATGAATTATTTAGTTAATGATAAGAATTTTTTATTAGATTTATTTTAATTATATTAAAGTAGGGGGTGTTAGGGCTAGACTTAGGGTTAGGTTTAGGGATTTATAACTTTAGTATAGTGGCGGCGACGTTAGGGGAGGTAGATTAGGGGTTAATAAGTGTAGATAGGTAGCGACGACATTGGGGCTGGCAAATTAGGGGTTAATAACAGTAATGTAGGTTGCGGCGATGTTAGGGACAGCAGATTAGGGGTTAATAATATTTAACTAGTGTTTGCGATGCGGGATTGCGGCGGTTCAGGGGTTAATATGTTTATTCTAGTGGCAGCGATGTCTGGAGAGGCAGATTAGGGGTTAATAATTTTATTTTAGTGTTTGTGATGCGGGAGGGCCTCGGTTTAGGGGTTAATAGGTAGTTTATGGGTTTTAGTGTACTTTTTAGCACTTTAGGCGTTGTAGCATAAAACCCATAACTACTGACTTTCAGTTTACGTTATGGATCTTGAAGGTATTGGCTGTACCGCTCACTTTTTGACCTCCCAGGCAAACTCGTAATACCGGCGCAAAGGAAGTCCCATTGAAAAAGGACTTTTTGAAAGCTGCTGTAGTTACACTGCGTTCCGGCCAAAAAAGTGTGCGGTGCAGCTAAACCTTCAAGACTCGTAATACCAGAGGTAGTGAAAAAGAGCCTTAACGCTGCTTTTTCACCCATACTGCAAAACTCGTTATCTAGCCGTAAAATTGTATTAGTTTTTTGTGACACAAGCATCAGAATAATTGTGGATGTAATGTGTGCTTGTATAGTATCCTTTTATTAGTTCCTTAAACTGAATTAGGTAATGTTTGATACATAGCACCTATCAGCAACAATACAATCGTAACAAGGGCTGATGTATTATTTAAATGGAGGTATCCCCTTTTAGAATTAATATCTAAAGTAGTGTAGAATTCACACTTTTCTAACTATCTTTTCTTGCCAATCTCTCTGGCACAGACATTTAAGGTAGTACAGTATTGGGTTATGTATTTCTCCTTTTTATTTTATGTTAAAAACTGTTTGCTTATGTAAGAATTGTTTGTTAACTGTTTATTTTTTATATCAGTGAACTGTGGCTTGTATTTTGCACATAATAAATATTCCTTTATTAAGATTTATCATTGTCTAATATTTGAACCACGTTACTGAAAAAAGCTGGGTATATTAATACTGAGTTTTTTTTAGATTAAATATTGCTAAATTGTACTCTGGGATTTTAATTTGTTACTCTGGGTTTTTCTTCAGTTTTCCATATAGTAAATCTTAAAGGGACACTGAACCTAAATTTTTTCTTTCATAAATCAGATAGCGCATGCAATTTTAAGCTTTCTAATTTACTCCTATTATCAATTTTTATTTGTTCTCTTGCTATCTTTATTTGAAGATCATAAATATAAATCTTAGCAGCCAGGCCATTTTAGGTTCAGCTCCATAGATAGTGCTTTCTTATTGGAGGCTGACATTTACCCACCAATAAGCACGCATAACCCAGGTTCTCAACCAAAAATGGTCCGGCTCCTATGCATCACATTCCTGCTTTTTAAATAAGGATAGCAAGAGAACAAAGAAAAATTGATAATAGGAGTAAATTAGAACGTTGCTTAAAATAGCATGCTTTATCTGAATCATTAAAGAAAAAAATTGCGTTTAGTGTCCCTTTAAGTGGTAGCAGCTTAGAAATAGTTTAGTGTGGGTGGGTAGCATTAAAGGGGAGTTTGGGGCATTTTACAACAGACTAGACAGTGTTAGTTAACCCTTGCACCCACTGAACTCATCACAATGTCCCTTTAAGATTTGTGGTCACCAAAAGAGCACATATTATTATTTCTGCCGTTTTCCTAGGACCACATCTTAGTTCTGCTTTTTCCCTGGGGCCATCCCTGTTCTAGATGACAAGATTACAGAAATAAAATATAGTGAACATGGAATTTGTGCCACTCATAATGGTGAGTCATAGGACATTCTAGATGCCACATGGATGATTAGTAAAAATGGAAATTAACTTGCTAGATATTTGCTTTACATATAAATTGTAACTGTATATACTATATTCTTTGTCTCCATTGTTATTATATTTACTAACAATGGAAACATCCTTGCAGACTCTTATGGTTACAATTTTGTTTGGAAATCTGATGCTCCTCTAATATGACTACAAACAGTAAAATATTTCAAAATTTTTTGTTTGTTTAAACTAAACGACTAAAATATTTTTTTACACAGACTACTTGTTTCAAATGAAATTATATTGTATACTATATTGTTTCATACATTTTGGTAACTATAAAATATATATTTTTAAAATATTTTGGGATATTTTGGAAGATGCAGGTATCCAAAGGGTTTCAGATTAAAGATCATTCTAATCCATCCAAAAAATTGTTTTCCTCAGTTGCGTTGCCCGTATTGCATATTAATAAATAAAAATGTTTATTTTTTTTATATAAACTCAAATCACACTTTTAAACTACAAGGCTTGTACACAACAAAATTATGTTAGACCACTGCTTCTTACATCCTATGCCACCTCTGAGGTCACTCTTGGTGATTGACATCCCCTTCAGTCGCACGATTGGTCACGTGAATGAAGGGGCGAGCATTACACACTGCAAGGAGTGTGTAATGATACATATGGCCTAGTGGACGAACAGATCCACTGCCCATATGTAGCGAAGGTGGGCAGACAGCTTGGCAAGTTGAGAAGCTGTTCGCCCGCCTCTTGGTACATGGAGCCCATACAGTATATATGAATACATAAGAGGACATATATATATATATATTATTGGTTATTTGTAGAGCGCCATCAGATTCCGCAGCGCTGTAAGGCAGAGTACAACAAAACAATTATAGGGATCAAATATCTAGAGGGACTGCCAAGAGAGACACGGTTGTAGCCAGTTCTTAAGAAGGTGATCTACAAACAGCTGGACTCTTAGGCATACATGCTAAGGAGGTTCAGGGGATAGCAATGGAGGAGAGAAACTGGTATAAAGAAAGGTTAGTGTAGGATGTATGTATCCCTGAATAGTAGAGTTTTTAGGGAGCGCTTGAATCTTTCAAAACTAGGGGAGAGTCTTGTGGAGCAAGGCAGAGAGTTCCACAAGAGGAGAAGAGTAGGAGGTCATGAGCAGAGCAAAGGGGACTGGAGGGAGAGTATCTGGAGACAAGGTCTGAGATATAGGACGGAGCAGTGCAGTTGAGGGCTTTGTATGTCAGAGTGAGAATTTTGTGTTTAATCCTAGAGGTAAGAGGAAGCCAGTGAAGGGATTGGCAGAGAGGGGCAGCAGATGAAGAGCGATGTGTAAGGAAGATGAGCCTAGCAGAGGCATTCATTATGTATGGTAAATGAGCTAGGCAGCAGCTGGGGAGACCAGAGAGGACAGAGTTGCAGTAATAGAGGCGGGAAAGGATGAGAGAGTGGATAAAAATCTTAGTTGTGACTTCTGTAAGGAAATGTCTCAAAAAAAAAGGACTGAATGTGAGAAGTGAAAGAAAGATCTGAGTCAAATGTGACCCAAAGATATTGGGCATGTGGGGTAGGGGTAATGATGGAGTTGTAGACAGTTATAAAGAGATTGGGGTGGAGATTTTGGAAGAAGGGGGGGAAATAAGGAGCTCAGTTTTGGAGAAATTTAGCTTGAGGTAGTGAGAGGACATCCAGGAAGAGATGTTAGAAAGACAGTTAGTGACACGGGTTAGGAAGGAAGGAGATAGGTCTGGTGCAGAGAAGTAGATTTGGGTGTCGTCAGCATACAAATGATATTGGAAACTGTGGGACGTTATTAGGGAACGTAATGATGACGTGTAGATTGAGAAGAATAGGGGACCGAGGACAGAGACTTGCGGTACCCCGACAGAAAGTGGTGATGGGGCAGAGGAGGCCCCAGAGAAGGCTACACTAAAGGAATGGTTTGACAGGTAGGAAGAGAACCACAAGAGGGCTGTGTCACAGATGCCGAAGGATTGGAGAGCAAAAGAGGGTGGTCAACAGTATCAAAGGCTGCAGACAGATCAAGGAGGATAAGCAGAGAGAAGTGGCCTTTTGATTTTGCTGTAAGTAGGTCATTGGTAACCTTAACAATTGCTTTTTCTGTGGAGTGATGGGGACAAAATCCAGATTACAGTGGGTCAAGGAGGGAATTTAATGTAAGGAAAAGGGATAGGCGTGCATACACTAGTTTTTTAGAAGCTTTGATGCAAAAGGGAGGAGGGAAATAGTGCGTTAGTTGGATGGGGAGGTTGAATCAAGGGAAGGTTTTTTGAGGATAGGTGTGACCAGTGCATGTTTCAGAGATGAGGGAAATATACCGGTGCTGAGGGAGAGGTTGAAAATATGTGTGAGTATAGGGGTAAGGGTAGAAGAGAGGGAGAGGGTAGCTGTGAGGGGATAGGGTCAAGGGGACAAGTAGTGAGCTGAGAGCGCAGTATAAGTGCTGAAACTTCTTCCTCAGTAACAGGGGAGAAAAAGCTAATGGCTAGATTTAGAGTTTGGCGTTAGCCGTCAAAACCCAGCGTTAGAGGCTCCTAACGCTGGTTTTGGGCTACCGCTGGTATTTAGAGTCAGTCAGGAAAGGGTCTAACGCTCACTTTGCAGCCGTGACTTTTCCATACCGCAGATCCCCCTACGCCATTTGCGTATCCTATCTTTTCAATGGGATCTTTCTAACGCTGGTATTTAGAGTCTTGGCTGAAGTGAGCGTTAGAAATTTAACAACAAAACTCCAGCTGCAGAAAAAAGTCAGGAGTTAAGAGCTTTCTGGGCTAACGCCGGTTCATAAAGCTCTTAACTACTGTGCTCTAAAGTACACTAACACCCATAAACTACCTATGTACCCCTAACCGAGGTCCCCCCACATCGCCGCCACTCTATTAAAAATGTTTAACCCCTAATCTGCCAACCGTACACCGCCGCCACCTACATTATCCCTATGTACCCCTAATCTGCTGCCCCTAACACCGCCGACCCCTATATTATATTTATTAACCCCTAATCTGCCGCCACCAACGTCGCTGCTACCTTACCTACAATTATTAACCCCTAATCTGCCGACCGGACCTCACCGCTACTATAATAAATGTATTAACCCCTAATCTGCCTCACTCCTGCCTCAATAACCCTATAATAAATAGTATTAACCCCTAATCTGCCCTCCCTAACATCGCCGACAGCTAACTTCAAGTATTAACCCCAAAATCTGCCGACCGGACCTCACCGCTACTCTAATAAATGTATTAACCCCTAAAGCTAAGTCTAACCCTAACACCCCCCTAAGTTAAATATAATTTAAATCTAATGAAATAAATTAACTCTTATTAAATAAATTATTCCTATTTAAAGCTAAATACTTACCTGTAAAATAAACCCTAATATAGCTACAATATAAATAATAATTATATTGTAGCTATTTTAGGATTAATATTTATTTTACAGGCAACTTTGTATTTATTTTAACCAGGTACAATAGCTATTAAATAGTTAATAACTATTTAATAGCTACCTAGTTAAAATAATTACAAAATTACCTGTAAAATAAATCCTAACCTAAGTTACAATTAAACCTAACACTACACTATCAATAAATTAATTAAATAAAATACCTACAATTATCTACAATTAAACCTAACACTACACTATCAATAAATTAATTAAATACAATACCTACAAATAAATACAATTAAATAAACTAACTAAAGTACAAAAAATAAAAAAGAACTAAGTTACAAAAAATAAAAAATATTTACAAACATTAGAAAAATATTACAACAATTTTATACTAATTACACCTATTCTAAGCCCCCTAATAAAATAACAAAGCCCCCCAAAATAAAAAAAATGCCCTACCCTATTCTAAATTTAAAAATTTCAAAGCTCTTTTACCTTACCAGCCCTTAAAAGGGCCTTTTGTGGGGCATACCCCAAAGAAAACTGCTCTTTTGCCTGTAAAAGAAAAATACAACCCCCCAACATTAAAACCCACCACCCACATACCCCTAATCTAACCCAAACCCCCCTTAAAAAAACCTAACACTACCCCCCTGAAGATCATCCTACCTTGAGTCGTCTTCACTCAGCCGAGCCACCGATGGAACTGAAGAGGAGATCCGGAGCGGCAGAAGTGATCCTCCAAGGGGCGCTGAAGAAGTCTTCCATCCGATGAAGTGATCCTCCAAGCGGCGCTGAAGAAGTCTTCCATCCGGGCGATGTCATCTTCCAAGCGGGGTCTTCAATCTTCTTTCTTCAGGATCCATCTTGCAGACCTCCGACGCGGAACATCCTGTTAATGTTTGTAACTTATTTTTTTATTTTTTGTAACTTAGCTTTTTTTATTTTTTGTACTTTAGTTAGTTTATGTAATTGTATTTAATAGTAGTTATTTGTAGTTAATTTATTTAATTAATTTAATGATATTGTAGTGTTAGGTTTAATTGTAACTTAGGTTAGGATTTATTTTACAGGTAATTTTGTATTTCTTTTAGCTAGGTAGTTATTAAATAGTTAATAACTATTTAATAACTATTCTAACTAGCTAAAATAAATACAAAGTTACCTGTAAAATAAATATAAATCATAAAATAGCTACAATGTGATTATTAATTATATTGTAGCTATCTTAGGGTTTATTTTACAGGTAAGTATTTAGTTTTAAATAGGAATAATTTATTAAAGTATAGTGTAGTGTTAGGTGTAATTGTAACTTAGGTTAGTTTTTATTTTACAGGTAAATTTCTCTTTATTTTAGCTAGGTAACTATTAAATAGTTAATAACTATTTAATAGCTATTGTACCTAGTTAAAATAAATTGAAAGTTGCCTGTAAAATAAATATTAATCCTAAAATAGCTACAATGTAATTATAATTTATATTGTAGCTATATTAGGGTTTATTTTACAGGTAAGTATTTAGCTTTAAATAGGAATAATTTATTTAATAAGAGTTAATTTATTTAGTTAGATTTAAATTATATTTAACTTAGGGGGGTGTTAGTGTTAAAGGGACAGTCTACACCAGAATTTTTATTGTTTGAAAAGATAGATAATCCCTTTATTACCCATTCCCTAGTTTTGCATAACCAACACAGTTATATAAATACACTTTTTACCTCTGTGATTACCTTGTATCTAAGCCTCTGCAAACTGCCCCCTTATTTCAGTTCTTTTGACAGACATCCATTTTAGCCAATCAGAGCTTGCTCACTGGAACTCCACGTACTTGAGCACAGTGTTATCTATATGATAAACGTGAACTAACACTCTCTAGTGGTGAAAAACTGTCAAAATGCCCTGAGAGAAGAGGCGGCCTTCAAAAGCTTAGAAATTAGCATATGAACCTCATAGGTTTAGCTTTCAACTAAGAATACCAAGAGAACAAAGCAAAATTGGTGATAAAAGTAAATTGGAAAATTGTTTAAAATTACATTCTCTATCTGAATCATGAAAGTTTATTTTGGACTAGACTGTCCCTTTAAGGTTAGACTTAGCTTTAGGGGTTAATAAATTTAATAGAGTAGCGGCGAAGTCCGGTCAGCAGATTAGGGGTTAATACTATTTATTATAGGGTTATTGAGGCGGGAGTGAGGCGGATTAGGGGTTAATACATTTATTATAGTAGCAGTGAGGTCCGGTCGGCAGATTAGGAGTTAATTATTGTAGGTAGCTGGCGGCGACGTTGGGGGCGGCAGATTAGGGGTTAATAAATATAATATAGGGGTCGGCGGTGTTAGAGGCAGCAGATTAGGGGTACATAGGGATAACGTAGGTTGTGGAGGTGTATGGAGCGGCAGATTAGGGGTTAATAATAATATGCAGGTGTCAGCGATAGCGGGGGTGGCAGATTAGAGGTTAATAAGTGTAAGGTTAGGGGTGTTTAGACTCGGGGTACATGTTAGGGTGTTAGGTGCAGACATAGGAACTGTTTCTCCATAGGAAACAATGGGGCTGTGTTAGGATCTGAACGCTGCTTTTTTGCAGGTGTTAGGTTTTTTTCAGCTCAAAATGCCCCATTGTTTTCTATGAGGGAATCGTGCACGAGCACGTTTTTGAAGCTGGCCGCGTCCGTAAGCACCGCTGGTATTGAGAGTTGCAGTGGCGGTAAATTATGCTATACGCTCCCTTTTTGGAGCCTAACGCAGCCCTTCTGTGAACTCTAAATACCAGCGGTATTTAAAAGGTGCGGGAGAAAAAAGCATGCGTAGCTAACGAACCCCTTTGGCCGCAGAACTCTAAATCTAGCCGTAAGTTTATGGCTATGTGGGTTGTGGTTGGTTGCAAGCGTTTGAAGGGGTGAGAGAATGGAATTATGTTGAGAGCTGATTTTGTTTCTGATGGAGTCAATTTTATATATATATATATATATATATATATATATATATATATATATATATATTTATATATGGATTAATACACTGAGGAGGAAAGAAAATATTTGAAAAACACAGCTATCTTGACCTAATGTGGTAAACGAGATTCAGATTTGAACTGATAACTACCAGGTTTGATCCAGAAACAGTCATTGCAAAAACAATTCTAATCTCTTTAGAAGATGGTTGAAAAGTACATAAAGTTATCAAAAAGGCTGTACTCTTTGATCAAACAACAAAGGAGAAGGAACAGCATTGTAACTTTATTAAATTATGTAGTATTCACTTTTTTGCCACATATGTGTATGCTATTATGAATAGACAGAATATCTTACATACCAAATTGCAAATTTTGATCAATGTTATTGTACATTCAGTGCCAAAATACACTTAGGAAAAATAATAGGGACATGGAGAATGCATCTACTTTTACCTTTGCAAAAATTATAAAAAATTATGTTTACTTGGACCATGGGGGATGTTTATCAGGATGATTCGTTTAGTACTCCATATTCTGAGAGTCAAATAAAAGCTCATTAATTTAATATTTTCCACCTAAAATAACAAGTAATTACTCCATATATTCTGGACCTTCTACAACAAATCAGTCTAAAATACGTATGCACCGTTTTGAAGAATTCTCCTGAGGACACCTATTTTTTTTTTTAATGATTTGCTTATATTGGGTGCCAACAATGGAAGAAAAAAAATGTCATAATTGATAGCTGACTATAACAATTAATGAAGTTCATACTTTGCATAGATTTATTACATTTATTACTAGGAATGCAATTCTTTTTATCTGAGGAATGTATGTTTGGACACGGGTAATTTATGGAAATCACAGCCAATAATTGGAGAAATTCTTAAAGAAAATATCTTGAGCTGCTCATCCATTCTTTTTGGTGGTAATCAATTTAATAATGTTGAGGAATTTTGTCACTATCAGGGTTTACAATCTAATTCAATGACCTACATTGGAAGACAGAGAAAGACAAAACTATTCAATCTCTTCATGATGACAGTTGTTTGGAAGATGGTGTCAGAAGGATTTGATCACTCTTGGGAATCAAGAATATTGTCTCTTCCAACAAATATAACATCCACCCTAAAAACAGACAAAAAAAGTTGAATGAAAAACTTATATCACATTTCACAAGGAAGGACCTTTAAGAGGATATACTAAATATTGTGTTTTAAATAAATAAAACCCAATGAGTAGATTGCACCAATATTGGCTTCCGGCCTCTGCAGGACCAAGAAGGGATTTATAGAAACTGCAAACACTTTCATTCTTTCAATGTGCAGTTTGTGTGCAATGCTTAGATACAAGGTAATTACAGAGGTAAAAAGTATATTAATATAACCATGCTGGCTGAGCAAAACTGGGGAACGGGTAATAAAAGGATAATCTTCCTTTTTAAACAACAAAAATATTTGGAGTGGACTGTCCCTTTATCATTCCAATGTTTTTTTTTTTTTATATGGGAAAATATTATTTGTATTTTCAAATTGATATTCCTAAATATATCTGTATATATCTATACCTGTGTATATTCATATAGAAATATAGGTATAGATATATATTTTACATTAGTATTATCAGGTATATATAGAAATATATATTTAAACATACAAAGATTTTTTTTTCTACGTGAAGAACATTGGAATATAAAATATGCACAATGCGCTGTTTCGCGATGTAGCTGTGTCAGGTTAGCGCACATGAAGAGGTGTGTTATGTAAATATTAAGTATAAAATATTAATAATTGCTATATATCAGAGGTTTTCAAAGTCTTAGACAGTGGACCTCCACTTTGGCTAAAACTTTGACAATGGACTCCCCCCCCCCACACACACACATGAAATAGATGTTATTACATTTTTGAAATATATCATCTCAGACCTACTAATGTGTTCTATTATATACATTAAATATTAAACCTATTAAATAATTTGCTAAATTGATTAGAGTTGTTCTGATATGAGTTGGGCAGAACCTGCCTAATTCATATCAGAACAGCTCTGACTAATGCATTTTGCAAATTAAATAGGACTCTAATGCTGCCTGGCAAAAAGTAGCCAATTATAATCAATTTAACAGCGGCGACTTCTGTAACATTGAGTAAGATCCAATTCATAACTACTGCTAAAAGTTATAAAGATCGCAACAATTGTCTATATACAAAGTAACTCCAATATATGCACGATCTCAGAGTATTATATTTCTAAGTTGACGCTTATATAAGTGGTCAATAGCAATAACTACTTTCCTTTACTTAGATATGCAATATGAGTTAAGTAAATTGTTGACTCAATTTAAATATATGGCCATAGTGTATCTTTATTATTCTAGGAAATACACCTAGCTAGTATTGTGATTACATCATATGGTATGTGTTAGATTATGCAGCTGATGTTATCAGTGCCGCGGAATCTGTTGGCGCTCTACAAATACCTGTTAATAAATAAAAAATAAATATGCTATCAACAATAAAACGTTTGCATCCAATCAAAAGTTCAATCACTCAATAAATATATTCGTCTAGAATTATATTAGGTTCAAGGAAACACTCAAATATAATATATGTATCACACGCCATATGTGAGTACCATAATGTTTTTTACTATATACCCATTTTTAAAAAAGAATCAAAGTTTTATGTTGTAATATATTAACCACACATTATAATATAAAGAGGATTATAGTGTGCTTAAACAGTATCGATTTTTCAGTCCTTTAGACTGATTTTGTAAGCCATATTTTGGTTTAATGTTTTGTTGACTTTGTGATTGTTTATTGTGTACTTTTCTTGATTTTATGCTTTATTTATTGTGTACTTTTGTTGACTTAGAGATTATTTATCATTGTGTTCTTTTGTTGACTTTGTGCTTGTTTAGTGTTGTGTACTTTTGTTGACTTTGTGCTTGTTTATTGTTGTGTTCTTTTTTTGACTTTGCGCTTCTTTATTGTTGTGTACTTTTGTTGACTTTGTGATTGTTTATTGTGTACTTTTGGTTTATTTACTTTGTTGTGGTTTACTGTTGTTGGGTTTTGGTTGTTTTTTCTGTGATTTTGTTTGTGTACTTGTGTGGCTTATATGGCTTTAGGGGTTAATAGTGTAGCGAGGTTGTGTTGTGTTGTAACATTAGGTTTAATAGTGTAGTGAGGTTAGATTGCATTGTGGTTATGGTGCTTTAAGGGTTAATAGTGTAGTGGGAATAAATTGCATTGGAGTTTATGGAGCTTAGGAGTTAATAGTATACTGGAGCTATAAAAAAAACAAAAAAACATATTTTATTTCAAACTGGGTAATGGCAGACAGCTGCCAGTACCCCATATGGGGCACAATAAGGCAGAGGGAGGGGTTAGAGAGCTGTTTGGGGGAATCAGGGAGGTTTGGGGCTAAGGGGGATCCTACACAGCAGAATTATTAAAAAAAAAAAAAAATCCCCCAAAAGACTATCTGCCAGTACTTAAGATGGCTGGGACAATTGTGGGATGGGAGAGGGAAGAGAGCTGTTTGGGAGGGTTCAGGGGGTGTGATATGTCAGGTGGGAGGTTGATCTCTACACTAAAGCTAAAATTAACCCTGCAAACTCCCTACAAGCTACCTAATTAACCCCTTCACTGCTAGACATAATACACGTGTGATGCGCAGCTGCATTTAGCGGCCTTCTAATTACCAAAAGCAACTCCAAAGCCATATATGTCTATTATTTCTGAACAAAGGGGATCCCAGAGAAGCAGTTACAACCATGTGTGCCATAATTGCACAAGCTGTTTGTAAATAATTTCAGTGAGAAACCTAAAGTTTGTGAAAAAAATTGTGAAAAAGGGAACAATTTTTTTTATTTGATCGCATTTGGCGGTGAAATGGTGGCATGAAATATACCAAAATGGGCCTAGATCAATACTTTGGGTTGTCTACTACATTACACTTAAGCTAAAATTAACCCTACAAGCTCCCTAATTAACCCCTTCACTGCTGGGCATAATACACGTGTGGTGCACAGCGGCATTTAGCGGCCTTCTAATTACCAAAAAGCAATGCCAAAGCCATATAAGTCTGCTATTTCTGAACAAAGGGGATCCCAGAGAAGCTTTTACAACCATTTGTGCCATAATTGCACAAGCTGTTTGTAAATAATTTCAGTGAGAAACCTAAAGTTTGTGAAAACATTTGTGAAAAAGTGAACAATTTTTTTAATTTGATCGCACTTCGCAGGGAAATGGTAGCATGAAATATACCAACATGGGCTTAGATCAATACTTTGGGTTGTCTTCTAAAAAAATATATATACATGTCAAGGGATATTCAGGAATACCAGACAGATATCAGTGTTCCAATGTAACTATCGCTAATTTTGAAAACAAATGGTTTGGAAATAGTTAAGTGCTACTTGTATTTATTGCCCTATAACTTGCAAAAAAGCAAAGAACATGTAAACATTGGGTACTTCTAAACTCATGACAAAATTTAGAAACTATTTAGCATTGGTGTTTTTTGGTGGTTGTAGATGTAACAGATTTTGGGGGTCAAAGTTAGAAAAAGTGTATTTTTCCCATTTTTCCTCATATTTTATATTTTTTATATAGTAAATTATAAGATATGGTGAAAATAATGGTATCTTTAGAAATTCCATGTAATGGCGAGAAAAATGGTTTATAATAAGTGTGGGTACAGTAAATGAGCTAAACACAAACACCGCAAAAATATAAAAATAGCCTTGGTCCCAAACGGTCAGAAAATGGAAAAGCGCTGTGGTCCTTAAGGGGTTAACAAAGTTTTATATCAAATATGAAGAAATAGTCAGAAAGTGACATCCAACTACCTTGGTCATTTATTTTATTAGGGTTCTAATAACTTTACTAATCAGAGCTTATCTTACACATCCGTTTCTCCATTTAAAGCTACTTTGCGGATACTGGATAAATTCAGTAATATAAAGAGGCATTAAAAATTAGATTTTTGTTATTCATACAGATTGTAAAATACAATAAAATTACACTATATCCCTATTAGTAAGTAACAGATAATAGAAATGCATTTTTTTTTTTAAATTTTTTTTTTTTAAGCTGTATGCACGGAACCATGGAAGTTTCATTTTGACTTTCACATCTATCCAAGCTAATGTCTCCTCTAAAACAGGTAGTTTTACCAAATATTTGTAAAAAAATAAAAAATTTTACCAAATAACGTCGCTGCTTTCTGTAAACAGTATTCTATTTTTGAAAGGGGTTCAGATCAATATGTCAGGGTTTTTTCCCCTGTTTTGTTTGCCATGTGCTGCTGGCTGCCATTTTACTCACCTCTCTTCCTGACTATGGTGCATTGTGGGGAATGCTGCTCATTTCCTGCACTTCCTTTTATGGCCAGACTGGTGTACATCATCCATGTGAGACAGGATGCAGTCTCAGAATTGTGATGTCATCACTTATTATTTAAAGGGCCTCTGTTCAGTATGCTTTGCCTTTGCGTTGTCTCAGACCTGTTTGTGAGAGTTCCTGTGTATTACCTGGCTGCCCGACGTCCCTCCTGGTTCCTGATCCCTGGCTTGTTCCTGACTCTGCTGTTTTCCTTGTTGCTGATTCCGGCTCTTCTGACTATTCGCTTTGGCTCCTGACTTGGCTCGTCTGACTACCAGCTCTGGTTTTGACTCCTGGCTTGTTATTTGACTTGTGGACTTTTTATTATTTTTTGCTATTAATAAAGGTGTGATTATTTTTGCACTTTTCGTCTCAGTCTGATTCCTGACACCCTGACACAATAGAAGCATTAATGTAGACACAAACATAGATGTTAGTGAGAATATAATAAGGAAACTAATCAAAACGACTGAATTCTTACCAATCATTACATGTCACAAAGCTTTCCAGTATGATCAGGGTTTCCTTCCTCAGACTGATCTATTAAACTTGTAATGAAGTTGGAAACATCCCTTGCAGGGAATTTGCTATCTTCCTATCATTTGTATGTAGTTCAGCACTTGTGACATTTTCATTAAGGGACTTACCTTTTATGCATTTTCAAATAGATAATGTAAGCAAGAGGAAAATAGAATCTGTCAATATGTTTGTAAAGTTATTCTATGTTGATGGTGCCTTGAGGTATATGAAGATTATAGATCACAATCTAATTTAGGATGAGTTGCTGTGCAAACTAGATAAAACATTGGGTAGATATAAGTAATTTGGGTATTACATTTATAAAATAAATACAGGAATTTAACAGGCATGGAAATTCTTACGTAAAAATTGCATGCTGTAATTCAGTATAGCACATGATCTTTTTTTCATTATCAATCCTAGATATATATGTATTAAACACCCACACATAGGCTAAACACATAGGTGAACAAACTCTTCATGGATTGGATTTATAAAGATCTATTTATGAACTCTATATCTGGTGTTCCTTTTTTGCTGAATGGCTGATTGGAGTATCTGCAATGCCTGTTCAAATCTATGTGTTGCAGGTCTTTTAAAAAATATATTTTAAAAAATGGAGTATTCTTAACTTGGTAGTAAGTGTTATTATTTCTCAGCTGCCCATGACCAGTTAAAAACAAAGATCTGTTATTTATTTGCATTATTATTAATATTTATTTTTATGAAGAATAAACAACCAGTGCTTCTTACCCTTTAACTTTACAAAAGCCCTGAGGCACTTCTGAAATCAGTGTGACAACCATGATGCAGATCTTAGCCACAAATGATAATAGGCTAGATTACAAGGGGAGCGTTAATTTATCGCATGACCGTAAACGGGCAAATTTGCCTATTTACAGGCACATGATTAATAACCAGCCATTACAAGTGGCTGGTTATTGCTACCATGAGCTCGCAGACAGCTACCATGAGCTCGCAGACAGCTAGATTAGAGTTTTGAGCGCTATAGAGATATTAACGAATGCAACAAAAGTTACATTATTTAATTTCCTATAACGCTGCTATTACAAGTTTTCAAACATACGCCTTTTGCGTGCGATATGATATGGAACACCTGCGATCGTGGAAACAAAAGTTCCGTAATGCAGTCCCATTGATGTCTATGGGGAAATAAAAAGACAGTTTAAGCCTAACACCCTAACATAAACCCTATGTCAAAACACCCCTAATCTGCTGCCCCCAACATCGCCGACACCTGCCTACAGTTATTAACCCCTAATCTGCCGCTTCCGATATCGCTGCTACATAAATAAAATTATTAACCCCTAATCTGCCGCTCCCGATATCGCCGCCACTATACTACATTTATTAAACTCTAAACCGCCAGCCCCCCACATCGCAACAAGCTAAATTAAACTATATTAACCCCTAAACATAACCTTAACGTAACCCTAACCCCATCGTAACCCTAACACCCCCTAACTTTAACATAATAAAAATATAGTTAAATAAAATTTACAATTATTAACTAAATAAACCTATTAACCTCTAAAACGCCAGCCCCCCACATTGCAACAAGCTAAATTAAACTATATTAACCCTAAACCTAACCCAAAACCTAACCCTAACCCCCCCTAACTTTAACATAATTAAATTAGATCTAAATTAAATTTACAATTACTAACTAAATAATTCCTATTTAAAACTTAATACATACTTACCTGTGAAATAAAACCTAAGCTAGCTGCAATATAAATAATAGTCATGAAATAGTTAATACATTTGCGAGATCTGGATTGGTGGTTTATGGACCAATCAAACAGCTAGAGCTTGGTTTAAAGGCGCACTATACCAGTGCTTTTTAATAGCTTGGAGTACGGAATTGAGCCGAAACACGTCAGCCTATTGCGTTTTCTGGCTGGGGGAACCCTGCATAGTATCTCCCCATGTGTATGCTTATGACGACTTGTTTTAAACATTTCCAGGTGGTTTTTATACAGATCCGGTGCTCCTTTTCCAATTTTTTCTATTTCTATTCACTAATAGTTATATTGTAGCTAGCTTAGGTTTTATTTTTATTTCACAGGTAAGTTTGTATTTATTTTAACTAGGTAGACTATTTAGTAAATAGTTATTAACTATTTACTAACTACCTAGTTAAAATAAATACAAGCTTACCTGTGAAATAAAACCTAACCTGCCTTACACTAAAAGCTAACATTACAAAATATAAAAAACCTACCATTACCAAAAATAAAGAAACCTACCATTACAAAAAATAAAAAACCTATCATTACAAAAAAAACTAAATTATCAAAAAAATTAAGATTAATCCTATTCTAATACCCTTAAAAAACACCCCAAAATAAAAAACCCTACTCTAGAATAAACTACCAAGGTCCCTTAAAAGGGACTTTTTTGTAGGGCATTGCCCTGAGATAAACAGCTCTTTTACTTTAAAAAGAATACAAACACCCCCTAACACTATACAAACCCCCCCCCCAAACTACCAAGGGCCATTAAAAGGGCCTTTTGTAGGGCATTGCCCTGAGATAAATAGCTCTTTTACTTTAAAAAAAAACAACTAAAAATATACATAACACAAAATAACAAACAAATTATCAAAAATAAAAAAGAATTACACCTAAACTAATAGCCCTATCAAAATAAAAAACCCCATCCAAAATAAAAAAAACCTAGCCTACAATAAACTACCAATGGCCCTTAAAAGGGCCTTTTGTGGGGCATTGCCCCAAAGATATCAGCTCTTTTACCTGTAAAAAAAGCTAACCATTTTTATGGGCATTTCCCTTAAAATGGCATTTAGCTCTTTTACTATCCAAACCCTAAACTAAAAAAAACCCACCCAAAAAAACCTTAAAAAAAACAAACACTAACCACCGACAATCCACTTACAGTTGTTGAAGTACCGCTTGAAGGATCCATCCAGATGGCGAAGTCCTCATCCATGCGGCAAGAAGTCTTCATCCAGGCGGCCTCTTCTATCTTCATCCAGCCAGCAAAGTCCTCATCCATGCGGCAAGAAGTCTTCATCCAGGCAACCTCTTCGATCTTCATGCAGCTGGCGCGGAGCAGGTCCATTCTGAAGAAATCTGGCGTGGAGCATCCTCTACATATGGTCTCCGCTGTACACTGAAACTTCAATGCAAGGGATGCGATTCAAGATGGCTTCCCTTTCATTCCTATTGGCTGAAAATTTTGAATTGGCCAATAGGAATTAGGGCTGCTAAAATCCTATTGGCTATTTAACTCTGCCAATAGGATTTAAGCAACTCTCATTCTATTGGCTAATTTGAATTAGCCAATAGAATGAGAGCTGCTTAAATCATATTGGCTGATTTAAATAGCCAACAGGATTTTAGCAGCTCTAATTCCTATTGGTTGATTCAAAATGTTTAGCCAATAGGAATGCAAGGGACGTGATCTTGAATCGCATCCCTTGCATTGAAGATTCAGTGTACGGCGGAGATCGTATGAAGAGGATGCTCCGCACTGGATGTCTTCAGGATGGACCCACTCCACACCAGCTGGATGAAGATTGAAGAGGCCGTCTGGATGAAGACTTCTTGCCGCATGGATGAGGACTTCGCTGGCTGGATGAAGATAGAAGAGGACGCCTGGATGAAGACTTCATGCTGCATGGATGAGGAGTTCGCCAGCTGAATGGATTCTTCAAGCAGGACTTCAACAACTGTAGGTGGATCGTCGGGGTTAGTATTAGGTTTTTTAAGGGTTTTTTGGGTGGGTTTTTTTTAGTTTAGGGTTTGGACAGTAAAAGAGCTAAATGCCATTTTAAGGGCAATGCCCGTACAAATGCTCTTTTCAGGACAATGGTTAGCTTAGGTTATTTTAGATAGTTATTTTTATTTGGGGGGGGGGTTGGTTGGGTGGTGGGTTTTACTGTTGGGGGGTGTTTGTATTTTTTTTTACAGGTAAAAGAGCTGATATATTTGGGTCAATGCCCCACAAAAGGCACTATTAAGGGCCATTGGTAGTTTATTGTAGGCTAGGGTTTTTTTTTATTTTGTGTGGGCTTTTTATTTTGATAGGGCTATTACTTTAGGTGTAATTCTTTTTTATTTTTGATAATTTGTTTATTTTTCGAATTTAGTGGGGGGTTTTTTGTTGTAATTTAGTTAGTTTTTATTTTTTGTTATTAGATACTTTTTGTAATTTTGAGAGTAGTGTTAGGATTTTTTTTATTGGTAGTTTAGTTTTATTTAATTGGTAGTTAGTTTAATTTTAGTTTAATAATTATAATAGTTTAATTGTTTAAAATATTTTTTTTTAATTTGACAGGTAAATTTTAATTTAATTTAAGATAGGGAAATTGTATTTTTAATATAAAGTTAGGTGGTCATTAGGTTTAGGGGTTACTAGTTTAAATTAGTTTATTTTGTTGTGGTGGGGCTTTTGGTTTAGGGGTTTATAGTTTATTTTAGTATATTTAGTTGTGGGGGACTTGCGATTTAGGGGTTAATAGGTTTATTATAGCGGCGGTGTGGGCGAACGGCAGATTAGCGGTTAATAATATTTAAATAGTGTTTTTGATGCAGGAGGGTGGCGATTTAGGGGTTAATAACTTTAGTATAGTGGTGAGGATGTCGGGAGCGGCGGAATAGGGGTTAATACATTTTTTTAGTGGCTGCGATGTCAGGAGCGGAAGATTGGGGTTAGTAAATGTATTATGGTGTTTTGGTGTGGGAGGGCCTCGGTTTAGGGGTTAATAGGTAGTTTATGGGTGTTTAGTGCACTTTGTAGCAGTTTAGTTATGAGTTTTATGTTACAGATTTGTAGTGTAAAACTCATAACTACTGACTTTAGATGGTCGGTATGGATCTTGTCGTTTTAGGCTGTAACTCTCACTTTTTAGCCTCACTGCAAAACTCGTAATACCGGCGCTATGAGAATCCCATAAAAAAACGTTATTTTTACATGTGTGGGACTGACGTTGCGGTACAGGCTAAAAGGTGTGCGGTACAGGTATACCAACAACACTTGTAATAGCTCCGGTGCTGTTTTAACACTGAAAATGCCATATTTTCAGGGTTACAAGCCACAACGCAAAGCTTGTAGAAACATAGAATTTGACGGTAGATAAGAACCAAAAAGGCCCATCAAGTCTACCCATATTACATGTTACTTTTTCCTTAGGATAGCCTTATGCATGTCCCAGGCATTTTTAAATTCCTCTACAGTCTTTGTGTTTACCACCTCAAATGGAAGTTTATTCCATGAATCCACCATCCTTTTTGTAAAAAAATGCTTCCTCAAATTTCTCCTGAATCTACTACCCTCTAACTTTAGATTGTAATCTTGCTGAGAGGCAATTAGCATTTAAAAAAATTAACCAGAGGTCAGACGTCTGGTTAATTTTTTAAATTATTCCCTATTTAGCCCTCAAAATTAGAATTTTTTTAAAAAACTGCTCTAAGCAGTTTTTAGGGGTTAAACAGCCTTTACATTGCGGTGTATGGGAGCTGTGTGTTACCCTTTAAATATATATGTATATGCTTTTTAACACGTAAATATATATGTATATAAGTATATATATATATTTAAATTTGCTGCCCATCGCTGTGCAATTTACCCCTTCGCTGTGCTTAGGTACAGTGCCGTGTATGACGGCATCAGAACGAGACTTCCATTAGAGCCTATGGAAGTGCGCTCTAGTGAGCGCCATGCTTCCATGCACTTACTTTTGCGTGCGCTGGTATTAATAAGTGGAACACAAATATAGCTTTCGTGAAAGCGTTATTTTGCACTCTACTTGTATTCTGGCCCAATATGACAAGATATTGTTACTGGTATCATTAAAAAAAAAAACAGCTAAGTTCACAATCAAATAAAAATATCAGCATAAATGTTAACACAGCGGAAGCTAATTGTTTATAAACTTTGTTCAGTTTAATGCGTGAAATTCATATAAAGCCCTAATTCTCTGTGATACCTCCAGCTTTGGCACAGTTTGAAATGTAAAGTATAAGCAACTTACTTTCACGAACCATACTAATTATACTAGAGATTACAGTGTTTTCAGGTTATGTTTATTTATTTTTTTGTAGATTTCAGATTGAGTCCTGGGGGCCAATTTATCAAATGGTGGGCTGACATGATTCGCTGTAGTCGGCATTTAACATTGCACAAGCAGTTCTGCATCTTTCAAACAAGGGTCACAAGTTCCAGTAAGTGTAGATATGAACAACCGAAAAGGATCCCCCACCTTTATCAATGAAGAAATGATCCTACTTATTCATTTTGAGTTAGGTAATCATGTATTACATGATGCTGTATTTACAGACAAAGAAAAAACTAATAACTATTCAAGAAGAGAATAATTCCTTTAAGTGACTGTGATTAATGATAAAAATCACACAAAAACATGTTATTATAACAGGAGTCAAACAAATTTTACACCACATAAATTATACATATTGATAATAACATTGAAACCATAAAACAGACATAAAAACACAATGACCTTGTTTGGGACTTGACAACATCATTGTGAAATCTATTTTCAAGTCTTTAATAAGCTGCAATTTATCTTTACTCAATGTTTCACTGAGAAACTTACGTGACCCAAATTATGACAAATCAAAACGGCCTTCCCAGTCCTGAGCTATATGATGCTTTCAGAAATGAGCCTTTGTGATTACAACTAACAAAAAAAATGATATATAGAAAATCACAGCAATAACAGGCACATTGCAGAAATAAAATTTAAAAACTTGCTTTGGTATTATAAAAATATACTGCAATAATTATGTGGATATACTACTTTAATTTTTTTTTTATTATTGAGACAATAAAGGCAATACAAAGAGGAAAACTGAGACAAACAAAATCATTGTAAGACAATGGATATGAATATTAGTAGTCTCAGAAGTTTTCAAAGCTAAGCAGTCTCTTTTTATTAGGAAATAGAGTCCATTGGTAGTCTCCACATGGAGACGCTGGAGAGTCCATGAAAACATTAATGTAGAGGGAGCTATGAAAAGCTCACAAAAAGTAACAATGTTATAAATTATAACTCAATGAAACCGGAGAACTTAAGAAAAATTAGCAATTTATTGGTGGTGGTAAGTAGGCAAAGTAGCCCTTTGAGGGCTGATAAATAATGTACTAAGGTCCAGAAATGATGTAAATGAGGACATTCCCACCAAATGTAAAAGTGAGTACCTGTCAGTCCACATTGATGCCAGCATAGTCTTGAATATTGAGAAGATATTTGTGCTAACTGTTGTGGCGTATATTGTCAACAAAGTAAGATTTTGAGATGTAATTCATACATAGTAATACAATGAAGGACCTTCTTAGTGGCCAAAGCCGCTTTAAACCATGTTCTTTGAATAATGGGCATGTGCAACTCATGCTCCCATAGGACCAGCAGTAAGGAAAAGCTGAAAATTGAGACTAAGATGATAATATTTTGTGAGAGGTCTGACATGTATTCACCCAGCTGAGGACAAAAGATAACTTTATGGAAGCCCAGGGAAATAAGAAAACCACAAGGAGGAAGGCAATTGATAACTCTGTTGGATCTCATTAAATGACAAAGGTTTGTCATTGTGAAAAAGATTACCAACAGTTCAGATACCATGAAATATCCAACAGTCCAACAAAATGTTATGATGGGGTTTGTAAGCCAATGGTGGTCTAGAATGTACAGGAAACCAAATTAACTGATTGAGGGCTACATCTGTAGAAAGTAGATTAGATTCAAGTAGTTTTCATTTAGAAAGAAGATGTGGGTTTTCCCAAGCTTAAACATGAATAACAACAGCTGTTTTATAATAGGCGAGAATGTTAGGCATATATGATCCTCCTGAGTGTAAATGGATCAGTAGAAAATGAAGGGCAAGCTTAAAGGGAAAATATTTTAGTTTAATTTGTAATTGATGCAAACTGAGCCTTTATATCAGTCCCAGGGATTATTCAGTTACCTTCTTTCTCTCATGTGAAATTCTATTTATGGAAGGCATCTCTAATCACTATAGGATTTCCAGGTTCCTCTTCTTTTCATAGAAAATTTAGTGAGTTCTGCAACTGTGACATCAGCACTATAATCTCTCTTCAATCTACAGAATGTTTGATTATATGGCCCATAGAAAGTAACAACGCTATCTTGAAAACTGAAGCTGACAGTTTTTTAGCTATAATTTAAATTAAATACATGCAAAGTGTAATCTTTTTATTGGAAACATAATGTGAATTTATTATGAAATTTAAAAAAGTGTTGCCTGCTATTTCTGAACAAAAGAGACCCCAGAGAACCTTTTACAACTATTTGTCTTATGACTGCAGCTGTTTGTAAATAATTTCAGTGAGAAATCTAAAGAGAAATCTAAAGTTTGTCAAAAAGTTAAAATATTTTTTTTTATATGATTGCATTTGGTGGCAAAACGTGTGGCATGAAATATACCAAAATGGGCCTAGATCAACACCTTGGGTTGCCTAGTAAAAAAGAAAAAAACAAAAAATAAATTATATGTATATATATATATATATATATATATATATATATATATATATATACACAGTATATATATACACAGTATATATATATATTTATATATATATATATATATATATATATATATATATATATATATATATATATAGTTTTGATAGGTAAAAAACAAGGCAAGGGCAGAGCCAGCTGTTGGGGAAGATGGCAAG
Organism: Bombina bombina; assembly: GCF_027579735.1. Taxonomy (NCBI): domain Eukaryota; kingdom Metazoa; phylum Chordata; class Amphibia; order Anura; family Bombinatoridae; genus Bombina; species Bombina bombina. The sequence goes on along the minus strand of NC_069501.1, from coordinate 301,061,677 downwards.
CACCTAAAACAATCTAACACGCCTAAACGAGGAATCAAACTTAAGCACAACTGCTGAGAACAGCAATCCTTTTGAATGCAGTGATCTTCCATCATTTTACTCATAGCCGACTATGAAGCCTCACCTCTCCCATGCAGAACGAATCCTGCGGACTAAACTCCCGACGGATCAGTCGCCCAACCATCACTACCTACTTTAACCAGCTTCCCATTCGCCGGACTGTCTGCCCAGCCAGCCGCTCCTACCAGATTAGGTACTCAATGAGAAAGACCACTAGACACTAGAAAACTCACTGGAGCTGTAGTGTGGGACTTATGTAATCTCGTGCTGACTCGTAAAGCGGACTGCATTGTGGCGGCGCAGATTGTGGGGTGCCGCATGGCCTGTGGAGCAATAGTCTGCTGGGGTCTGGGACTTCATCCTAGGACACAAAATTATATGGACAGTAAGAGGTGACTCATATATATACTGCCTGACATAAAATGTGATACCTAACCTAAAACCTACCGTCCTAAGACTCCTGCAGCCCTCATACTTGGAAACAAACCTCAAACTGCAAATATTATTACAAAATACTCCCCCAGGCTGCTAATTCCTGAACTACAAACATAACAACAGAAAGCTGACTCATAATTTTCTTTGTGCCGAGTCTACCTTAGCTTACCCGGCTGGATGGAACTGTTAGCATGTTAACACTAACATGCCATTTACAGCCTATACTTTACTGCAACATGTCTCTCAAACCTCTATGACCTCAGTAAACAACTTTTTAAAGTACTGGAAACACCTTTCTCTCGTAGCGCTAAAGCTCCATCTACATGCAGCGCTTCTAAAGCAAGCTCTGATGAGGAATTAGAACACCCCACTGACATATGCCAACTACCTAAATCAATGCTTGAATAACCCCCTTCTAAGGAAGACTTTGCTTGTCTAATTCTACAAGTCAAAACATGTATTGAAGAAGAACTTGCAGAAGTAAAAAATGACATCAAAGATATAGGTCACAGGGTTGAAACATTCAAGGAGTCTTCTGAATACAAAGCCTCCAACATTACAGATATACACAGAGAACTAAATAAAAAAATAGAAGCGCTCATCCTGGGAATGAACAATAGCATAATAGCTTGTTCTATGGCTAGTTACCACCCAAGAAGCAGCATCGTTTTGCTCAACATGTGCCTTTCACAGAGAAGAAATTTCCTGAACCATATAAGTCTGATCCTGACTTAACAGTACAGTCCAGCCCCAAAATACCAGGCAATCCCTCTCTGAACGAGAGAAACAGCAAAACCCCAGACGTATGTTTCGGGCCTAGTCAGTGAGGTGCAGCCATATCCCTCTAGGCACACTGAGCAATACTTCCACGTGTGGATTCCTGCATCACACTTAGCGAGACTTCCCTAAATTTCATAATTTGCATAAATAAAAAGAGAGAAGCACTCATCCTGTGAACGAACAATATCATAATAACTTGTTCTATGGCTAGTTACCACCCAAGAAGCAGCCTATTTTTGCTCAACATGTGCTTTTCACAGAGAAGAACTTTACTGAAGCATATCAGTCTGATCCTGACTTAACAGTACAGTCCAGCCCGAAATACCAGGCAATCCCTCTCTGAACGAGAGAAACAGCAAAACCCCAGATGTACATTTCAAGCCTAGTGTGGGCCTCATCAGTGAGGTGCAGCCATATCCCTCTAGGCATACTGAGCAACGGGTCCACATCTGGATTCCCGCATCACACTTATCGAGACTTCCCTAAGTGTCATAATTTGCATAATTTGATATGCTACAGGAAAGCTCTTCTCTGTGAAAGGCACATGTTGAACAAAAAGAGGTTGCTTCTTGGGTGGTAACTAGCCATAGAACAAGCTATTATGCTATTGTTCCCAGGTTGATCGCTTCTCTCTTTTAATTTATGCAAATTATGACTCTTAGGGAAGTCTCCCTAAGTGTGATACGGGAATCCAGACGTGGACCCATTGCTCAGTGTGCCTAGAGGGATATGGCTGCACCTCACTGACGAGGTCCACACTAGGCCGAAATGTACGTCTGGGGTTTTGCCATTTCCCTTGTTCAGAGAGTGGCTGGGCTGGACTATACTGTACTGTTAAGTCAGGATCAGACTGATATGCTACAGGAAAGCTCTTCTCTGTGAAAGGCACATGTTGAGCAAAAAGAGGTTACTTCTTGGGTGGTGACAAGCCATAGAACAAGCTATTATGTTATTGTTCGTTCCCAGGTTGAGCGCTTCTCTCTTTTAATTTATGCAAATTAGGACTCTTAGGGAAGTCTCCCTAAGTGTGATGCGGGAATCCAGATGTGGACCCATTGCTCAGTGTGCCTAGAGGGATATGGCTGCACCTCACTGACGAGGCCCACACTAGGCCGAAACGTACGTCTGGGGTTTTGCTGTTTCCCTTGTTCAGAGAGGGATTGCCTGGTATTTCGGGGCTGGACTGTACTGTTAAGTTAGGATCAGACTGATATGCTACAGGAAAGCTCTTCTTTGTGAAAGGCACATGTTGAGCAAACAGAGTTTTCTTCTTGCTTCTTGGGTGGTAACTAGCCATAGAACAAGCTATTATGCTATTGTTCGTTCCCAGGTTGAGCGCTTCTCTCTTTTAATTTATGCAAATTATGACTCTTAGGGAAGTCTCCCTAAGTGTTATGTGGGAATCTAGATGTGGACCCATTAATCAGTGTGCCTAGAGTGATATGGCTGCACCTCACTGACGAGGCCCACACTAGGCCGAAACGTACGTCTGGGGTTTTACGACTTCCTTTGCTCAGAGAGGGATTGCCTGGTATTTCGGGGCTGGACTGTACTGTTAAGTCAGGATCAGACTGATATGCTACAGGAAAGCTCTTCTCTGTAAAAGGCACATGTTGAGCAAAAAGAGGTTGCTTCTTGGGTGGTAACTAGCCATAGAACAAGCTATTATGCTATTGTTCGTTCCCAGGTTGAGCGCTTCTCTCTTTTAATTTATGCAAATTATGACTCTTAGGGAAGTCTCCCTAAGTGTGATGCAGGAATCCAGACGTGGACCCGTTGCTCATTGTGCCTAGAGGGATATGGCTGCACCTCACTGACAAGGCCCACAGAAGGCTGAAACGATCGTCTGAGGTTGCTTATTGGGCCTTTGGCTGGGATCAAGTGCAGTTTTCTGTGCTTGGTCTTGGTTAAAATATTTGATGCCTGGAGACCTGCTCCTTCGGCCTGGGGTCCTTTCCCTTCGGGGTTTGGGCTCCTGCTGCTATTGGAGAGGTGGCTACTCCTTAGGCGTAGAGCAACTGGGTAGTAGGGCCATCCCCTTGGCCTTGTGGCATCGTCCCTTGACTTCAGCCACATGCTGCTTTTGGGGGGGCACTCTGAAATCCAGCCTAAAGAGGCAGTAGGGCAGTTATGGCTACCAATGTGCCAAATGTTCCCCCTACACTTTGGGTGTTGATTTCTGAGGACTTCCGATAGAAGATTGGTTTGGCTCATGTCCAGCAGGTTGTTTTGGAGGATGTTTTGAAGATGCCAAAAGCAAGTTTGCATTGTGTTCAGTCTTCCCCTTCAAGAGGGATTTTTGATGTGGCTTTCACTGATGAGCATCATTTACAGACCTGCTATCAACGGACTATTGATATGGCTGCTGCTCCAGAGTTGGTGGGCATGAGATTTGTTGCCTGTGTGCAGAGGGAGAGAGAATCCCGGTGACAGTACATATGTACAACCCTTGATTCACTGATGTGGAAATTCGTCTGTTTCTTTGTCGCTACTTTGATAACGTTCAAGGAGGTAGCCACACCCACTGAGACGCACTGTGACGTTAGTGCTTCCTGTTTTGGCTCGGATCCATTGCCGGCAATACGGGCCACACCACCCAGGAAAAAGGGACCTACTCTTGGAGTGGAAGATCTTGTCTTTGGAATATCCCCCAGTGTACAGTTGAGGTCTGGTGTCACAGACATATTTAGATCGTGGGACACAAAGAGCACTCCTGTGTGTAGTAGGAGTACCTACACTAACGCCTATACTATACCTCATATTAATTGAGGTCACACTTGTGAGTTTGTTAGTCTTTGTTTATGTAATAAAATACACTTTTATTGAATATACTGCACCATGAAATTTTTTCTTTTCCTTTTGCGCTCCATGTTTGTCTGTTTCTAGTTGTTAAGCTGAAGAATCAGTTTGGGACTTTCAATGGAAAGCGCAAGTTCTGGGTATGGTTTGAATTAGGTATTGGTCGAAAGAAACACCCTCCACAGACTTTCGCCATTGGTGGAAATAGAGATTTCCTATACTATGATCACATGCCTCTTTTTTTGCCATAGTTGTAACTTCTTTGGTCACATTGCTGAAAATTTCCCAGGTGCCAGATGTCAAAATTGTGGTGAGGAGGATCATCTTGTTGCCCACTGTAGTAAATGCCGAACCTGTGACCTGTGTGGTTCTTCAAGTCATCTGTGCAGGATGTGTCCTTTGATGATGTTGCAGGGGCTTGATAGAATGAAAAAACATCTTCAGTTGCGGTTGAGCCATCTGTGACTAAGGAGGAGGTCTCTGATGAGGCATTAAACTCTATATTACCTCTTTTGTTTAAGAAATCTGCAGTTGGGGTACCTGTCGGAGAGGTGTCTGATGCTCCTGTGGTGATTCCTGTGGCTTAGAAGGTGGAGGAAGCCCAATCTAATCTTCAGGAGGTGGATCTTGATACATCTAATGTGATAGCTGCTGCTGATGTTCTTGAAGCCCTGTTGCCCAATTCTGTGGATGATACTGTTGCTGTTCCTGCGACAGAGAATTTTTCCTTCACTGAGTCATCTTGTAATCCTGCTCCTGATGCTGTTCTTGGTGAAGGTGAGAACAGTTATTGTTCTGCTGTTGTGTCCTCTGGTTCTGAGGAGGATATGGACACTGTAGGGGAAAAATCTGCCTCCAAGCAGAAAAAAGGTGCTGATTCTGATGGATGGGAGAGTCCTGATTTGGACCTTCCAGTAGTTAAGAGTGCAGATCCAGATACCGCAAGTGATGCTGACTCTTTAATTTCAGAGTTTCCTTCTGTCTCTACTAAAGACGTTCCCTCTGACTTAAGCCAGTGTATTGGTGACTTTTCTGATGCCTCTTCTGTTGGTTATCTAGATAAAAGAGATGTGAACCAACTTGCTGAAGTTACTGGTTATGAGGCTGTCAAGGGGGAGCCTAGGAGGTCGGAACGTCACAGAGGCAGATTTAAAGAATCTCCTTTGAGTCCCAAGTAAAAGAAAGGAAAGAAGAAGTCCGGATTTTAATTCTTTTTTTGCTTTTCTTTAATTTATTTTTGTGATGTTTCTGACCATTTCTTCCCTTAATGTCAGGTGTATGAAAACTATAGCAAGTAGAGCTGCAATTTTTAAGTTATTATCTGTATGTGGTCTCTCTGAACATCCTATATGTGCTGACTGGGAATATGGTCCTAAAGTATGGTCTTGTCCTTCTGATAGGAATGGGGGGGAGGGGAGTTTTGTTTAAAGGGTTTTGTTTTTCTATCCTTAATGTAGTTCATATTGTCCCAGGTCAGGTTCTTTTGGTTAGTTTTAGTGGGACTGTTTTTCATTTGTTTAATGTATATGCTTCTCCAAATAGGGTAGAACGTTTGCTTAATTTTGAAACAAAGTTTTTTCTGCCAGATCGAGAAACAACTTTTTTGGTTGGGGATTTTAATTGTATTATTAGGAATGGGGACAGAGAGGGTTGGAGTGATTGTAGGGTTGATAGCTCAGGGAAGTTTTTAGTTGATCTACTTAAATCTTTCTGTTTGAAGGATGCCTTCGGGTCTGTTTCATTTTCAGGGGAGGGTTTTACTTTCTTTAGTGATAGTGGTGGGATAAAATCTCGAATTGATTTTTGTTTTTTATCTAAATTTCTATGTGTTGATGATTTTTCTTTAAAGCGGATGCCCTTTACGGATCATGCCCTTTTGATTTGCAGGGTGAATTGTGATTTGAAGATCAAGTATGGTAAGGGTGTTTGGAAACTGAATGTGGATTTGTTAGAAGATGAGAAGATTAAGCGTCCGTTTGTTTGGATGTATGAAAGGTGGCATGAAAGAAAGTGTGATTTTAGTAATGTGCTTATGTGGTGGGAATGGTTAAAGGTGGAAATAAAGAGGTGTTTTATTAAGAAAGGTTGTGAGAAAACTAGAATGGAAAGGGAGTTGTATGATAAATGGTATCTGAGGTTGTTGCATTTGTATGAATTGAGAAATTGTGGTATTGATGTGCATGAGGAAATTGCTGAAGCAAGAAAGATAATTAAAAAGTGTATGCATGAAAAAGGAAAGAAAATAGTTTTTATGGCAAGATTGGAGAAAATGGAGTCTTGTAGTAAATATTTTTTTAAGAAAGCTATTGAAGGAAAGACTGATTTGTTAGTGTTTTTGATAAAGATGAGTGTGAAATTAATGGTACGGATGGTGTTTTGCGTGAAGTTCATGAGTTTTATAGTGAGCTGTAAAAAGAAACGACAAGAGATGTTTTATTGGAAAATGAGTTGTTGGAAGACATTGAGGTTAAATTGGAAAAATATGATAATGATTTGTTAGAAAGGCATCTAAGTTTGGATGAGATTGCAGAGGTTGTTAGGAGTTTTAAGAATGGGAAGGTACCTGGTTGTGATGGTTTGCCTGTTGAATTTTATACTTGTTTTGGGAATTTGATTGGAGTGGATATGTTGGATGTTTGTAAGTTTGTTCTGAGAATGAATGTTTTGCCTATTTCAATGGGGAAAGGTTTGATTGTTTTGTTATTTAAAAAGGGTGATAAGAGAGATTTGAGAAATTAGAGGCCGATTACGTTGTTGAATGTTGACTATAAGGTTATTGCAAAGGTGCTGGCAAATAGAATATGTGGAGTAATTGGTAAGGTTGTGGGTGAAAAGCAAGTGTGTGCTGTTCCTGGGCGTCAGATTTCTGAAAGTTTGTTGTTACTGCATGATGTACTGTGGTATGTGAGGGAGAGGATGAGGTCTGTTGCTGTTGCTATTGTGGATTTTGATAAAGGATATTATAGGGTAGGGCATGATTTTATGTTTCATGTTTTAGAATGTTTAGGTTTTTCTGGTAAGATTATTGGATGGTTTAAATGTTTGTATTGTGATATTGTGAGTCAAGTTCAGTTTAATGGTGTTTTGACTGAGGAATTTTGTGTTAAATCTGGACTGCATCAAGGTTGTCCTTTGTCTCCTGTGTTATTTCTATGTGTCATTGAGCCATTGTGAACTAGTTTGAGGAAGGATAAATAAGTAAGAGGAGTGAGTGTTCCTGGCAGTAATGGAAGGTGTTTGAAAGTGATTGGGTATATGAATGATGTGAGTGTGGTATTTTAGACTCAGGCTGGTTTGAGGAGGGTGAAAACTTTGGTTGAATGTTTTTGTATGGCAACTGGTTTCAGAGTTAATTGGAATAAGTGTAAAGTTAAAGTTTTTGGTAATGATAGGGAGATGGATTCCTGTGGATGGCCTGTAACTGACGGTGCAATTGAGGTGCTGGGTGTGAAATTTGATGTGGATTTGAAAGGCTTGGAAAGTTGGGAGAATGATTTTTGATAAAGTGAGTAGAAAACTTCAGTTTTGGTCTTTAAGGACTTTATCTTTGGAAGGAAAAATGTTAGTGAATAAATCGGTTTTGATCCCCATTATGTTATATTTAGCGTTAGTTTTTCCGCCTCCTGAGAGGATTCTTCGAAGAATTTTGAGAGTGTTGTTTTCCTTTTTCTGGAGTTCAGGTATGGGGCATTTGAAAAGAGATGTTGTTGTTAAGAGTAAGAATGTTGGTGGTAAAGGTTTTCGAAATGTGGAGAGATTCTTGGCTGTGAAATATGTTAGTAGGTGTGTGGTTCTGAGTGGTAAGGATAGCATGGCTGGTTGTATGGTAAAATATGCTTGTGGAAATGTTTTAAGACAATATGGTTTGTTTGAGATTCATAGAAAGAAACCAGTATGTTTTGCTGTTCCGTGGTTTTATGTAAGGGTGGAATGTTGAATTAAAAAATATGGTTTGGAGAATGTTAGTAGGGAGATGTGGTGTGCAAACAGAATGGTGTTGAAAATGTTGGAGAAGAAGGAAGATCTTGAGTTGATTGGGGGTTTGAATGAGAATGAATGTGTGTTGGTATGGAAAAATGTGTGTAATAAGCATTTGATGAATAGGCAGAAAAATATTAGTTGGATGAGTCTGCATAAGTGTTTGCCGACAAGGGATTTTCAGAGAGTGCATCATTTAGGGGCTTCAGAAGTGTGTCCTAGAGATGGTTGTTGTCAAAGCAAGAGTGTTATTCATTTGTTTTGGAATTGTTAGTATGCTAGGGATGTTTGGAGAAGTTTGATTAGGATGATTATGGGACTGACTGGAGTGCAGTTTTTTACTTTTAATATGATCATGTATGGCTTGTGTGGAAGTGGTGTGGAAAAGGAGAAAGCAAGATGATATGGTCGTTGGCATGTTGTGTGAAGGAGGTGTTGTGGGATGTGCGTAATATTTTAAGAAAGAGGTAGTTACTGTAGGTGGTTGTGTGGGTATGATCCGTGGGAAGTTGTTTTTGTATTTTTCTTTTGATGGGAGGTGATATGGGGAATTAGATTCTAAAGGCATCTGGAAGACAAAGAAGTGGAAAGATTGGATTATTTAGTTTTTATTCTTTTTTTTCTCCAGTTTGTTTTTGTCTGTATTTGAAAATGTTTAATTTTATTCTGTGTGATTTTGTAAGTTTTATGTTTACATTTTTATTTTTTTCTGATGACAAAAGTTTGGGTCAATATTTCAGTTGTTTTGTAACAAGAGATATTTTGTTTGCATTTGTTATTATGATTTTATTTTGTATATATGCATATATGATTATTTTTCTAATAAAAGAATTACGAAACGTACATCTGGGGTTTTGCAGTTTCCCTTGTTCAGAGAGGGATTGCCTGGTATTTTGGGGCTGGACTGTACTGTTATGTCAGGATCAGACTGATATGCTACAGGAAAGCTCTGCTCTGTGAAAGGCACATGTTGAGCAAAAAGAGGTTGCTTCTTGGGTGGTAACTAGCCATAGAACAAGCTATAATGCTATTGTTCGTTCCCAGGTTGAGAGCTTCTCTCTTTAAATTTATGCAAATTATGACTCTTATTGAAGTCTCCCTAAGTGTGATACAGGAATCCAGATGTGGGCCTGTTGCTCAGTGTGCCCAGAGTGATATGGCTGCACCTCACTGGCGAGGCCCAGAGAAGGTGGAAACGTACCTCTGGGGTTTTGCCATTTCCCTTGTTCAGAGAGGGATTGCCTGGTATTTCAAGGCTGGACTGTACTGTTAAGTCAGGATCAGACTGATATGCTACAAGAAAGCTCTTCTCTGAGAAAGGCACATGTTGAGCAAAAATAGGTTGCTTCTTGGGTGGTAACTAGCCATAGAACAAGCTATTATGCTATTGTTCGTTCCCAGGTTGAGTGCTTCTCTCTTTTTATTTATACACAGAGAACTGCAAGATTGCCATAACCAAATCACTCAGTTACATGATACAATTGAGGATTTAGAGAACCGTAGCCGATCAAACAACATTTAGCTGCGACGAAACCCAGAATCAGTAACTGAACCAAACCTAGAATCAATCTTACAAAACTTATTCCACTATTTCCAAGGCTCTACAACAGATATATCTATCCCATTGGAAAGAGCACATAGGACATGAAGGCCTAGACCCCCGGATAAAGCCCCTCCGAGGGACATTATTATTAGATACAGAGAATTCAAGGACAAGGATTGTATACTAGCACACCAACAGCAACCAGTACATTTTGAGAACTACACAATCCATTTTTGTATTGGTCTATCATCCAGGACATTAACAAAAAAATAGACAACTGCAACTTCTAACTTCTATGCTACATATAGAAATATCCTTTTTAACTTCTGGTGCTAAAATTTGGTAAACGAATGATAGGTTCAGGTCCACAGGACGTTCGCACGTTCTGTGAAGTAAAGGAGGTCTACCTCTGCCTTCTTTACCTCCAGACTCACCAGTGAATGGAAAATCTCCAGGAATTACAGATCCGTCATCCAAACCAAAGACACAACTTTCCAGTTGTTCTGTTGCTGGTTTCAAGAAAAATAAGATAGGACAGACTTCAGTATGAGCTAAAATTCTTCCTACACCAGGAATTATCTCCTTAATAGGGGAACCTTAATATTTCTTATCTAGGGTTACAGGGCTTAGCCTCATACCTTATTGATGACTCAGATAACAGCTAAGTGAGTATGTACATGTGTTGTTTTTAATGTTAATTTTTGAACTTTTTAAAACCTTGTTTTAGTATTAATATGTTTTTATTATGATTACAGCTGTAGGACCAACCCATACTCTAAATTAATAATCGAGTTTACTGACCTATCATTATGGACACATCTGTGACTATTTGTTATCTTGTTGTTTGGTATGTTCCTTTTGTTTGATACCTGCTTATAAATACCACCTTTATTTCTAATAGATATTCACCCGAAACAAGCAATTCCCTGCTACTACGCTTGACCGCCTTCTTATCTACTAAATTATCATTCTTGCAACACCTTTTTCTAGAACAGTTAAAGGGACACTCAATCAAAATTAAACTTTCATTATTCAGATAGAGCATGCCATTTTAAACAATTTTCCAATGTACTTCCATTAACTAAATGTGCACAGTCTTTTTATATTTAAACTTTTTGAGTCACCAGCTCCTACTGAGCATGTGCAAGAATAAGTGTGTATGCATTTGTGAATGGCTGATGGCTGTCACATGGTACGTGTATGCATTTTTAAAATTGTCAGAAAAAAAAATCTACTACGCATTTGAAGTTCAGACAAAGTGCTATTGCATTGTCTCGTTATCTTGCATTTGTTGATTATGCAAATCTACTGTGTTGACTGGTCCTTTAATATGCCTTAACCCACACATCTAACTATAAACATTATAACACAATGCACCAGGCCTTAATAACCCACGTAAACATAAGCTAGCTTTTAATGATTGTATATGAAGAAATGGGGGCATCCTATTTTTAAGAAAAATTATTCCTGTCTATATAATCTGAATTCAGACACAACGACAGTGAACCGTGTTGTCTCCTGTAAAGAATATCTCCAAACCACGACTGTCCCTGAATTAACCACTGATATGATTAAGACTTTAGAAGAACCTATCACGGTTGAAGAACTCTCTGATGCAATTAAAACCTTAAAGCCCGGCCAAAGCCCTGACACTGACGGCTTTAGTAGCAAATCTAAAATGTTTCAACAACACCTAATTCCCCCATTACTATCTCTATTTAACCAAGTTGATCAGGGACCCCAAGTTGATCACCCCTTTTAGCTGTAATAGGTTTAAGAAAAGCCCATATTGCAGTAGTCCCAAAACCTACCAATCTCTCCCCTTTTGTTTGCATTATCCATAGAGGTTTTAGCTGTATGATTAAGATCTAATATGGAGATAACAGGTCTTAAAATAGCAGATAATTCCTACAAAGTAGCCCTCTATGCAGACGATCTTCTACTTACACTAACATCTCCACTTTCATCCCTATCAGCAGTACAGACAATACTAACCTTATATGGCCAATTCTCAAATTTCTTAGTAAATTTAAATAAATCAGAACTTCTCCCACTTAACTTATCTAATAATGATCCCAAGGCAGAACATAGAGTGATCTGAGATGTCATCGCAAAAAATGCAGCATGTCTGCAGAAAGAACAGGAACTGTTAGCACTTTAACTTTTCAGTGCTGCTCCACATTAGGCTGTTCTTTTTAAACAAAGCTGTTCTCTGGCTGCATTGTATAAGTTTTCCTTAACACAGTGCATCCAGAGCAAAGTGCTGTTTGAAGACAACAGTCAAATATGCAGTAGTGCTGCAAAGCAGCAGTGCATTGATTGTTTGGCTCTCAGATTTTTGCAAGCTCATTCCCTAGCTTTTCACAGTCTGCAAAACTGTTTTTCTCTGACTGTAAGATGTTCGTATGAGCAATGTACCTTTTTTATTACTACATTTCTATGTTAGACTAAGAAAAAAGGAAACAAATTAATTCAAGAGACATTTTACAATTACTTTTTTGTCTGCAGCTAATTTGCAACGCAATTTTCAACTATTGCACTAGCTTATAAAACTTGAAATATTGCTTTATTCTCCAGTTAACCATAACCAACACATTGCAATTGATCTGGTGCTTTAGTGTAACTGACAAATTTACAATTTTATTTCATTTAAAAAATGACCTGCAGAAACGTTTTCACTAAAAAAAATCTTATCGCAGAAAGTGAAAAAAAAGTTCTGCCTTTCCCTTTTAAGTAAATACCTGCTACCTTCGTAGGGATTAATCTCTCTCTATATAAGACGGCACTATTCCATAATATCTACATTACATTACTCAATATGACACAACGATTACTAAATGATTAGTCCCACAAATACCAATTTTGAATAGGAAGAATAAACGCCGTCAAAATGATTTTCTTACCCAAGTGGCTCACTAAGCTGTCTGAACTGTTTCCTGTGCTGAACCCTTGCGGGTCTCACCTTACATCAAGACCATGTTTTGGCTGCTGACTAGTTTAACTTCTTCGCTAATGAGAAATTACATAATAGTTTTTAGCATTTTTGCTATCACTCCATTTAAACAGAAATAGAGCTTTGTTTTTTGTTTTTACAAATACTGAAGATCGAGTCCTGTTAGCCCAAGAAAAAATCTACTTAATCTGAGTAATCAAGTGATCTGGCCAAGTCTAGGTGTTTGTCGGCTTAAAACTGAAGTTTATGTTTAATTTTATGAAATAGATGAAGAGGGGACAGTAGGACAGAGTTCCCAAGTAGACGTTAACCAAGTTCCTTTTCTATTACTAAGACTATCTCTCCTCCCTGATTCTAGCCTTCTTGTATAGTTTTTAAACTGCACCCTTCTGACTGTGCCAGTAGTGAATTCTGTTGCGATCTTCTTACTCCTCTCATTATCTTGTTTAGTTCTCCCATTTTCTACTCCTTCACAATTACCTTTCCCCTTCCAGTGGGCTGCCACTATTATTTCCTACTCTCTCCTTCACTCCTCTCCTCCATGCGTGTGTGTGTATAGGGGTAAAAGGGACACATGAGTGGGCAAGGGTAAAATCTGTCCATGTACAGGTATATAGGATAAAAAGGTTAGTATGGGTTTTTAACAGTTAAATGTATTGGGCATGCAGTGGACCTGTCTCTATAATTTTCTTGTTTCTATGTATGCCTTAATACTTATCTGTTCTTAAAGGGACAGTCTACTCCAGAATTTTTATTTTTTTAAAATATAGATAATCCCTTTATTAAAGGGACACTGAACCCAATTTTTTTTCTTTTGTGATTAAGATAGAGCATGCAATTTTAACCAACTTTCTAATTTACTCCTATTATCAATGTTTCTTCGTTCTCTTGCTATCTTTAAAAAAAAAGAATGCATCTAAGCTTTTTTTTGGGTTCAGCACTCTGGATAGCACTTTTTTATTGGTGGATAAATTTATCCACCAATCAGCAAGGACAACCCAGGTTGTTCACCAAAAATGGTCCGGCATCTAAACTTGCATTTTTGCATTTCAAATAAAGATACCAAGAGAATGAAGAAAATGTGATAATAGGAGTAAATTAGAAAGTTGCTTAAAATGGCATGTTCTATCTGAATCACAAAAGAAAAAAATAAATGGGTTCAGTGTCTCTTTAACCTTCCCCAGTTTTACATAACCAACACTGTTTTATTAATACACTTTTACATCTGTAATTACCTTGTTTCTAAGCATCTGCAGACTGCCCCCTTTTCTCAGTGCTTTTGACAGACATAAATTTTAGCCAATCAGTGCTGACTCTTAAATAACTCCACGAGAGTGAGCACAATGTTATCTATATGACACACATGAACTATTAGTGTTTAACTTCCAAAAGCCTAGATTTAGCTTTCCACAAAGAATACCAAGAGAGCAAAGCAAATTTGATGATAAAAGTAAATTGTACAGTTGTTTAAAAAGGAATCATAAAAGTTTTATTTTGACAAGACTGTCCCTTTAACTGTGTACATAGAAATAACAGCCACAATTCCAAACCATCCTTACCTTATTTCAGTTGTGCCACTGTTTCTTTCTTCCACAGTTTACATCCTGTTTTTAAAAGTATAAACGGTCAAATCCCCACCAAGAGATTACTAATTCCTGCCTATCCAGCCCACTTCCATCAAACACTTCCATCAAAACTAACTGGTAACACACCCTGACTGAGACGCCCCCTGCCCTCATGTTAAACCAGTAGATGTTGGTAGGTAGGAACTCTTTTGCTCACACTTAACCAAGTTACTTCAAGGTCTAGTTTTTCTAAAAGTATAAACTTGTTCACTGTAAACATTGTTTAATGTTTTTAAATAATACTGACAGTATGACCCCAGGAAGTACTAAGGGCTATACGGCAGTGTAAGCTGGGAAAGGCTGCAGGTCCTTACGGCTTGCCCGTAGAATATTTCAAATTATTGGATGAAGACATCGCCCCAACACTGTCTTCTCTGTACTCTGCTTACCTGGCAGGCACCGAACAAATGAACGGCAGATTTTCTGAGGCCAATATCTGTCTCTTGTTAAAACCTGATAGAGATCCCACTCAAGCTTCTTCATACCGCCCGATTTTGTTGCTAAACGGGGACTATAAGTTACTAACAAAAATCTTAGCAGACAGACTGGCGAAGGTCTTACCCCACATAGTTCACACAGACCAAACTGGCTTTGTGAAGGGTAGGTCATCTGTAATAAGCATTAGAAAAACCCTTGGTATTGTTGCGCATTACTGGTACAATGCACATTCACAATCACCCTCTTCATTACCAGATGCTTGCCTTTTGGCGCTTGATGCTGAAAAGGCGTTTGACAGGATTGAGTGGGACCATCTGCACACTTCACTGTCGCACTTTGGTATTGAGGGTAATTTTTCCAATTTTTTGCAGAAACTATATTCGGCCACTAAGGCTTCTCTTATAATTAACGGTAGGCTTTCCCCATCTTTTACAATGCAAAGGGGTATGAGGCAGGGGTGTCCTCTCTCCCCTCTTCTTTTTGACCTGGCTATTGAGCCCCTGGCATCTTATATACGACAGCACTGTGAGGGACTGGACATATGTGGTCAAAAGCAACATTTGTCGTTGTATGCTGATGACTTGCTGCTTTTTGTAGGAAACCCCGGTAACAATTTACGCCCCCTTCTAGATATTATCACAACCTTCGGCAAGTTCTCAGGTTATAAGATTAATATTGACAAATCGGAGGTCACCTGGTTAAAAAACTTACGTAACACAACACTAACAGGTACTGGTCTTAAAACCACTGAAGGCTGCTTTAAATACTTAGGCATATTGGTACATGTGAATCCCCACAAATTATATTCCCTCAACCTTAGTGGGACCATTGGTGACATTAAACAGATGTTGCTAGGCTGGATGAGGCTCCCCCTCACTCTCTCTGGCAGGATACACCTTTTTAAAATGATTGACTTACCTAAACTTCTTTATCCCTTGCAAATGTTACCCCTTCTTCTTACCCAGCAGGATGCTAACTCCTTGCAAGCCGCCATTGGGAATTTTATATGGCAGGGTAAGAAGCATAGAATAGGTAAAACCCTCCTGACAATGCCATTGAGTGTGGGTGGGCTTCGCCTCCCTAATATTATGTGGTATAATTGGGCGGCCTTAACCAGATTTGTGCTAGATTGGCTGGTGGGAAAAGATTATTACACTATCCCTGACTTAGAGTATAACTTCATTAAGCCATTGCATCTGGCTTTCTTACCTCATGCGGACCTTAAGGCTCTATCTATGTTTATTCAGGATCATATACTGTTTCGGGATCCGTTGAGAGCCTGGGCCAAGATTTGCAAACTCTGGGGTATACAACACTTGGCAAGTAAATATCTCCCAATTCAGGGCAACCTCAATTTCCTTCCTGGGTATACCACAAAGACATTCCAGACATGGCATCAATTACATCTTACCAGACTTCATCAACTTCTTCATCCCCTGACTTTTGACATAGTGCCTTTTCGGGACTTGCAAACTCGCTACAACCTCCCGCACACTCATAAATTTGCATACTTTCAATGCAGAAATTACATTTCTACATTGTTCTCAGAGGGACTATTGTCCAAAGGTCCCTCCAACTTAGATAGCCTTTGTGCTTTGGCAAGGCTGGGATCTTAAAGACTTTCACATACATATAATCTACTGCTCCGTCATTTTGAGGATTCCGCCTTACGTGGGATTGTTTCTAAATGGTCACATTTCGGGGACTTGGAGGTTTACTCTACGTTGATCACTGCGAGCCTTGAGAGGGCACACCAAACTCTGCAAAGTTGAGAGAATCGCACTTAAAATCTTTGCATCAAGCCTATATCACTCCTGGTATGCGTGCCAAATGGGTTCAGGGGGCAAAGAATCTATGTAATAAATGCAGCCGTGAATCACCTACTTGGATTCACTTGCTGTGGGATTGTCCCAAAGTGCAGAGGTTCTGGCAAAAAAATTCTTACTGGCTAACCAAATTAACTAAACAAAAGGTGTCCCTCTTGGCGCAACATATGATATTTTTGACATCAAGAGACTTGACACATAAGTATGACGCCTTCATAACCACAGTCCTCATGCTAGCTAAGCAGATCATTCTAAGGGAGTGGGTAGGTAGTTATTATAGTTGATATGTTTTTCATTGTTTGTTTGTTTTCTCTGCTTTTACTTTTTATTATGTATATGTTCACATTGAAACATTTATACTTCTGTGACTGTTCTTGCCATGTATGACTTGGATTCTTTTCTATAAATAAAGTTTAAAAAATAAATAAATAATACTGACAGAAGTATCTGGGCAGGGGTTGCCAAAATAACTATCACTGAGGGCTAGATTCTCTGAAATTCTCCAGCTTGGAAATAAATCATCTTGCAGACCTCACAAGAGCAGGACTTGTTTCAGAGAGATGCATGCTGTCTGCCATAGAAATTATTAAATGCTTTCTAGGATACTGAATCATTTTAGATAACTTCACTAGAAAAGAGAGCTTTAGAAAATCTCAGTCAAAAGGGGATATATTATTTACCATTCCCCAGAAACAATATGAAAAACCACACTGACACTCAGGGAACGCTTTAAAGGGACATGCAAACCAAAAATATTCTTTTTTGATTCAAATTCAGCATATAATTTTAAACAGTTTTCCGACAGACTCCTATTATCTAATTTGCTAAGTTCTTTTGGTAGCTTTTGTTGAAAAGCATACCTAGGTAGGCTTAGGAACAGCAATGGACTAATGGGAGCTAGCTGCTGATTAGTGACTGCACATATATGCCTCTTGTCATTGGCTCACCCTATGTGTTCAGCTAAGTTCCAGTAGTGCATTGCTGCTCCTTCAACAAGAGAATGAAGCAAATTTGATAACATTGGTACATTGGATAGTTGCATGCTCTATCTGGGTTGGATGTCCCTTTAAAAAAGAGTCTGTGTGAGCTTCGGAATGCCTCTTTTAGAAGTAATGGAGTTCACTGGAAAGGAAAACTTCACTGGGGAGAGTTAAAGGGACATGAAACCCAATTTGTTTAATTCGAGATTCAGGAACAGCATGCAATTTTAAATAACTTTCCAATGTATTTCCAGCATCGAATTTGTTTCAGAAGCTATTGGTTGGTGGCTGCACATATTTGCCTCTTGCCATTAGCTTTTAGCTAGCTTCCAGTAGTGCATTCATGTTCCTTCATCAAAGGATGTCAAGAGAATGAAGCAAATTAGATAAAAGAAGAAAATTAGAGAGTTGTTTAAAATTGTATGTGTTATCTGAATCATGAAAGAACAAATTGGGGTTTCATGTCCCTTTAAGTTAGTAGGCACACACTTTAATAATGTAATACTACAGCCTATACAAGATCACCCCGTTTTCAACATATATTACAATTCCATCTATTTTGTATGCAGGTGTTTTTCTATTAGGGTAATAAGGGCTAGATTACACGTGGTGTGGTAAAATGCATTTTCGCGATCGCTAGAGTTAAGCTTTTTGCACTAGTCGGGTTACACTCATATCACAAGTTAAAAAAAAACAACGTATTTTGCTCAAACGGTAACCAAACTAGCGCAAAAATCCTAACTTTGATCATCACATGCGCGTGCATGTATTCCCTCATACAAATCAATGGAGAAAAGAAAGTGGCAATAAAAAACCCTGACTATTTGCATTACACATAGAAGTCAATGGAGAGAAAAAAAGTTAGAAAAAACCCCCAAAAACCCCCATCGTGCAAACAACATAGTATATTCGCATTAGCAAATTTGAATTATTTACAGTAAATACATAGTTAAAAACTTTATTCAATATGAATATTGCATACATATTAATGTCTATATATGTGTACATATATATGTATGTGTTTATATGTGTATATATGACTGTAAATACATATATATATATTTACAGTAAATACATAGTTAAAAACTTTATTCAATATGAATATTGCATACATATTAATGTCTATATGTGTGTTCATATATATGTATGTGTTTATATGTGTATATATGACTGTAAATACATATATATATATTTACAGTAAATACATAGTTAAAAACTTTATTCAATATGAATATTGCATACATATTAATGTCTATATGTGTGTACATATATATGTATGTGTTTATATGACTGTAAATACATATAAATACATATGTACACATATACACAACACACACACACACACATATATATATATACATACATACAAATACATATTTAGCAATGTATCTGTATGTATCTCAATGTTAAAGTCCTTTTGTGGCTTTTATTTTTGCTAACACCCAAGATCTTATATCTTTGAGCCCTGATAACTTTTTTTGTGCAATATTTTTTTAAAATAATTTTTATTAGACAGTGTTAATATGAGTGTAACTGTACTTTTGCAATGTCTTTTTGAAGTTCTTTGAGCAATTTTTTTCTTTGGAAAACAGTTAAAGGAACACGAAACTCAATTTTTTCTTTCATGATTTAGAAAGAGCATGCCATTTTAAACAACTTTCCAATTTACTTCTATAGTCTAATTATTTTTTCTCTTGATATCCTTTATTGAAAAGCATATCTAGATAGGCACAGTAGCTGCTGATTGGTGGCTCCACATAGATGCCTCATGTGATTGGCTCACCCATGGGCATTGCTATTTCTTCAACAAAGGATATCTAAAGAATGAAGCAAATTAGATAATAGATGTATATTGGAATGCGTGAAAAATTGTATTCTCTATCTGAATTGTGAAAGAAAAAATGTGGGCTTCATGTCCTTTTAACCACAGCTCTGAGATCGAGATAAATACTTTAGCGTAAATCGCGATTGCAGCTATGAACAGGGCCGCTATCAGGGGGTGACAGGGGTGACTCCTGTCAGGGGTCCAATGGGCCAGGGGGGGCCCATGAGGCAAGAACTAAAAAAAACATTTTAGCAGCCACCAGCGGGTACTACAGAAGAAAGCTAATCGAGCATGGGAAATGTTATTACAATTAGTAAAGTATTAGCATTTGAGAGAATTTCTGAGTGTGCACTAAACCACTATGCACAGTGTGAGACAGACTTGGCACTTTGTTTGTACAGTGTGTGCCTGAGTCAGACGGCAGATCACTTGCATTAGCAGAGGAGGTAGGTACTTAGTTGGCATCTTCCTTTACAAAAAGATAATCAGAAATCCATGTTTTGTTTTCTAAATCTCTTTTTTTTTTAACAAAACTGTAGTTTACCTCATTACTTGTCAGGTCAATGTAAACAAGTGCTGAGTGTCTGTTTGGGTGTCTGTGAGTGTGTTTCTTTGCGTGTTTGCTAGAGTGTCTATAGGTGAATCTTTATGTGCGAGTGTGTGTGTGTTTTTCAGTGTGTGAGTGTTTCTGTGTGTATGCTACTACCTTTACAACATTTCCAAGTTTAAATAGACACTTAAGAATAAAGTGCATATACGTTTTAGTCACTTGGTCAAAAATTGCACATGTCAGGGGGGGGGGCTGATCAATGGTTAAAGGGACATTATACACTAATTTTTTTCTTTGCATAAATGTTTTGTAGATAATCTATTTATATAGCCCATAAAGTTTTTTTTTTAAATTAATGTATAGTTTTGCTTATTTTTAAATAACATTGCTCTGATTTTCAGACTCCTAACCAAGCCCCAAAGTTTTATGTGAATACGCTCGACTACCTACTCCAGCTTGCTCCTGTTTGTGTAAAGGGTCTTTTCATATGCAAAAGAAGGGGGAGTGTCTTATTTGCCACTTGCAGTGGGCTTTCCAGCTACCTTTTCAACAGAGCCAAACTGACAGCTTCTAAGTAAGTTTTTAAACAGTTTTATACTGGATTTTTATATCAGTATCTGTGCATCTTATTCTTTATAGTAGTGTCTATTACATGCAGTTATATGAAAATGAGTGTATACTGTCCCTTTAAGTCAGGGACCCAAAAATTTCTAGTGGCGGCCCTGGCTATGACCATATCAAAATAAATATTCCTATGTATAGTGTTATGCATAAGAGAATAATCAATTCTGGCATGTTAAGCCATGTTGTATGTTACATGATAAATGTTAAAAGGTTTACCTGAAATGTTAATGTGCTGGGATTATCAGCCATTTCTCCACATTTAATTAAAAGCAAACAAGCAGTTAGTTCCCAGGCAAACTACTGAAGTCAATGCTGTGATATCACAATTCCTTTAGCGAAATGGGAACTAGATTTATTTTTGGTAGTGTAATTCCAAAAAACAAGATTTTACTTACAAAACAGAAATTGTACTTCCAAAAAAACTAATTGTATTTGTAATTAAAGATTTATATTCTACAAAAAAAATGGTATTCCCAAAAAAATTAAAACAAAATTGTATTTGAACATTTAGATTTGAATTCATATGTCACTATTTATGTACAATGATAAAGAATCACACACGCTTACTTTTTTGAAAGCAATCTTATTCCATACATATGCCAGGAGTAAGTAGCATTTTCTTTCATTCTAAGGTACTTATTTTTTTATATTTTAAAAAAATTGAACTTGAATGTTTTTACACACTCATTTTCCAACTAATGAACTTGACATGTGTTAACATTTAAACAATTAGACATACATAGATTGGATGCGTTTGAGGTCTGTTTTCATAGCATGGAAGTTAAATCTGACTTTAATAACAAATCATATTGCATTTAAAACAAATATTACAGCCATTATAAGTGCATCATATACATCATTTATAAAAACATTATCTGATATTTAAATGTAAATGTTTGCTTATGTCTAAAAAGGATTGCCACATGTTACACTTTTTTTGTGCTACTCAGAATGCAAGCAGTGACCTCATTATATTCATTTGAACCTTTCTGCAGCTTCATACAGCACCAAATGAAAGAAGTGGATGGAGTGTGATTTTTTTTTTTCTTCCCTTTGCTAGATTATTTGCTGTTTCTGAAGTGGAGGAGGAGGGATGATGTCATCGATGGGTGGGGGAAGTAGAGAGAAGGGAAAACACTCGCTTGTTTGAGTGACTGGTGTGAAGCAGCGTTGTGTGCACATTCTGTAGAGACGTGCTCTGTCCAGCAGCCCGAGAACTGATGCTGGCTATGGGAACAAGTGTTGAGAGGGACAGGCTGGCGACATCTCCACATTGCTGAGGTCCACAGCTGCCTGACACTCAGGCTGTGCACTGTTTGGTTAAACAAAGCTTGCTCTTGTGTTTCTGCCACAGCTAAGGAGTTCTATCAGAGTGGAAAATCAGTCACTACAAGGCTTGGTTATAAATCTTTATTTGAGAGCTTTCAGATTTGATAAAGTTTGGGATGGCACTAATTATGGAACCTGTGAGTAAATGGTCTCCGAGTCAAGTGGTGGATTGGATGAAAGGTATATTTAACATTTTAATTGCTCATTTTAACTCCTTATTGATAATTCATATTTTATATGCTGCAATGCATGCATTTCCTCCAGGCATTTATCAAATCGTGTATTAAATAAGAAACATGTTTTATAGATGAGTAACACCCAAGGGTTCAGAGAAATTCATACATAAACACTTTATTGAATGATCTGCTACCTAACAGGTGCCTACTATTTGGAAATGTGAATTACGTTTCATTTATAATTGGGGAAACCCCATCACATAAATAAGTGGATTTAAGGTTAGCAAATGTGAGTGATATTTTTCTAGCAGAGAATGCATTGGGAATATGTAGTTTATCACTGAAGTTGCTGGTATGGCAGGAGGTTAAGACAGAGTAGCTATGCAGGTGATGCTTTGTCCATGCAATAGTAAAGGCTGTATTAGCACTGGCATAGATCTGTTATTCTTGTGTGTGTGTATATATATATATATATATATATATATATATAAATATTGAGCAATAGGACAGATGTGATTGTACTGAATACGTTAAATTAATAGTAATGTAGGATACTAATGCTGCGTGACATGAGTGGGTTAACATAAATATTAATTATCTAATTAAAGTTAATATCAGATAAATTGTTCTAAAATATTTAGTCCTAATCCAGTTTTCAATTAGATGGTATATTTGGCTTAATAGCTGATACATGTGGAAATGCAAATTAAGAAAACATATATATTATAGATGAAATTCTAACGGATTGCGGTGATGCATTAAGCAAGCTTGTCTGGTGTTCGTGATAATTTACCAATCTTACTGATTTTTTTTTTTTTTTTTTAAATGTATTTTATTTCTATTGTATGTAACTCTTAGACGGTAGATAATATAACATGACTGTTTAAGTACATATGTAATGCATATTGTTGCTAAGGTTTATCCACACTTGCTTATAGATATGCTAGTATCAATCTGCTGCTACTACAATATGAAGCAATACATGACTGAGCAGCTAGTGCACATAGTTTGTTTCTTTGCGATTTGTATCTAATTGTGCAAGACAAAGTACACAGTACCTGACAGATAATTTACTAGGTTGAATCCAATTTAATCTGGTTATGGAAACTTTAAAATATAATTTGTATGATTTGAGCATAGATGAATCTCTAAAACTAAGTGTGTCCAATGCTGCTACAGAAGCTAAGGGTTCTGAGAATAACCATGCAAATGAAGCTTACTATGTATTATGTAATAATGCACTTTTACTTTGCCAGTTCTATGACATTTATGTGGGTTATGCTGCCAGTCAGTTGCCATAACAATTAACAGATGTCTCTCTAATTAATCAACATACTTTAATTTATTTTCTGCAATTACAATTTTTTTTTTCTTCAAGTTGTACTTTTACATATGTGGTTGTTACTGTTAGTGCACTGATGCTATATACTACTTTTTCACTCAGAACATGCAATAATGTACCACTTTTTCCTTCAGGAAAACACCTGCTATTTACCCCCACAGGCCACCTACATTCCCTCTCTGACCAAAAAAGCTGTCTTACATTATATGATTTTTTTTTTTTCTCCCACACAATGTGTTTTAATCACACCAGTATTTTTCAGAATAAGCCTTTTAAAAGTCTTTAGATTGATGTTGGATGCCCATGTCCGATTTACATCAAGTAACTGAATGGTGCTTATTACAAAACAATGAAAGCCATAGCATGTATCTGTCTAGTGTGAAGAGCGTTACGTGTATAAAATCCATTTTGTTCACCTACGTGTTTTCATGGATATTACAACATTCTTGACCTTTTCACAACTGCAGTTCTTAGTTTGCTTTTTAACCTTTTTTGAGTAAAAATATTTGAGGAGCTTGCTGTAAAATGGCAACAGAGGGAGATTACCCAGTGCACCCTGGACTAACAGCTCACTGTCGGACTAAATTACATTCCTGCCACATAGGGAAGTTTAGTTTCAAGTGGACAGTTCATCAAGTCATACATGTGTTTCTTTCTGTCTATAATGAGCACATTGGATACTGAAGTGGAACAGAATGGTAGTTCTGTTCTACACATTATTTCTTTTTTAAAATCTGTTCTGATTTATTTTTACATCATCTGGCCACCCTGAAGACATCATCAATGCAGTTAAATGTGATTTAAAGGGATATAAACATGAAAAAAAATAGATCTAATGTATTTCATCATTTTATCAATGCAGAATTTATTGCATATAACTGTATTTAATCCCTGCAAATGAGTTAAACAAATAGTTAGTCAGCTTCAGAGCAGCTGGGAACTAGCTGAACAAATCTGGTGCGCCAATGACAAGATGCATGTGTGTGTCCAGCTAGCTCTTTGCTGCTCCTGAGCCTACCAAGGAACATTTTTTTTTTTTTACTAAAAGAACAAAGTTAATTTGATAGTAGAAGTAAGTTAAAGGGACACTGTACCCAAAAAAAATTCTTTTGTGATTCAGATTGAGCATGAAATTTTAACCAACTTTCTAATTTACTCCTATTATCACATTTTCTTCATTCTCTTGGTATCTTTATTTGAAATGTAAGTTTAGATGCCGGCCCATTTTTGGTGAACAACCTGGGTTGTCCTTGCTGATTGGTGGATAAATTCATCCACCAATAAATAAGTGCTGTCCAGAGTACTGAAACAAAAAATGCTTAGATGCCTTCTCTTTCAAATAATGATAGCAAGAGAACGAAGAAACATTGATAATAGGAGTAAATTAGAAAGTTGCTTAAAATTGCTTGCTCTTTCTGAATTACAAAAGTGTCCCTTTTAAGTCTCTTTAAAAATGCATGTTCTGTCTAGACCATGAACGTTCAATTTTGACATTATTGTCAAACATGGCAGGGCCGTAAATAAGGGAGTATGTCAATCAATTATTTAACCCTGTAATAAAAGCCTTTGAAAATTGTGTTGATGTTGAAAGTTATCAGTAGTTATGTTTTATGATCAATGGTAGATGTGCGTACTGTACTGTATCGGTCAAAAAAAAATAAATCACCATACTTAAAGGGACATTAAGCCCAAAATAAGTTATATATGCATAGTATTGATTATTCCCCGCCTCCTCCAATGCTGCTATGTAGAAATTTTACCTTTTTTATTGCATTCCAGTGCACATGTGCAGCAACTCTCCTTCAGATACCTGCAATGTAACATGGCAGCACTTAGATTTCATGCACCTCCCTCTAATTATATTTAGTGTTTAATGCCCCTTTTTAAAGGGCTGTTAATGTTAAAAAAAACAACAACAAAACTAACTTTTAGAGCATGTAATCTTAAGAATAGCGACTGTAAAGGCGTTAAAGACATAGTATAAGTACCTCTTGGGACCCGCAATGAATTGGTGCATTTCATTTTTCAACTATAGTTGCTCTGTGAAGGAGTGTCAAAAGCACAACTTTCAGAGGTATTTTACAGCAAATGAAGGACAAATACATTAGAAATTTATGTTGCAGTGTTTTTTTTTGTTTTTGTTTTTTTTTTCTACTATTAAACATTTAAACATTTTATGTGGGATACATTTTGAGTTGGTCTTTTTAATCACCCATTACAATTGGTTTCCCTTTCATATGCCTTAATAATCACCCATTACAGCTAATTCAGTTTTCCTTACATATGTCTTAATATATATTGAGTTATGTGAGGATTTCAGTGAAAACTACAAACTAATTAAAATTACTCTGCTTACTTTTTAAAAAACATTTGTAAATCAGGATATATACAACTTAGGTTATGAGTGCATTTTCTGTTCTTGTAAACATGGTTAACCCCTTAGTGACCAGAACATTTTTCAATTTTCTTACCCTTAAGAGGGCTATTTTTACATTTTTGCGGTGTTTATGTTTAGCTGTAATTTTCCTCTTACTCATTAACTGTACCCACACATTTTTATATACCGTTTTTCTCGCCATTAAATGGGGTTTTTAAAGATATAATTTTCATCACATCATATAATTTACTATAACATTTTTTTTATTAAATTATGAAAAAATGGAAATAAACACACTTTCTAACTTTGACCCCCAAATTCTGTTACACATCTACAACCACCAAAAAACGCCTATGCTAAATAGTTTCTAAATTTTGTCCTGAGTTTAGAAATACCCAATGTTTACATGTTCTTTGCTTTTTTTTGCAAGTTATAGGGCAATAAGTACAAGTAGCACTTTGCTATTTAAAAACTTTTTTTTTTTTTTTTTTAACTTAGCCATAGTTACATTGTAATACTGATATCTGTCATGAATATAACCCTTTGTGTGTGTGTATATATATATATATATATATGTGTGTGTGTGTGTGTGTATATGTATGTGTGTGTGTGTATATATATATATATATATATATATATATTTATTTTTTTGAAAATATTTTTATTGAAGACAAAGTATTAATCATACATTTCACAGCATTTAAAAAAAAAAGGCAAATAGTTGTTACAATAGTAAAATGCAGTATAATGAAGATTGTACATTCAGTCCTCTTTTTCTTTTTATGCTTCTGTATAATTTTTAAAACATATCTGAAACTCAGTAGTAATATCCACAGGATATTTGTAGAAGTAAAGATAATAACTAACTGATGTTGTCAACATTAATCAATCTCATTAAGAACAAATGCTAAAGCCATATCAATCTTGTACAGTTGGAATACAACAATGTTAGTCTAGTTGGCTTGAGAGTATGCCTGTATCTAACACTTGTGTCCTTCAGAGTTAGTTATATAAAGGTTTACTAAAAGCTCAGGTGGTGTTGTGTTTTGGCAGACAATTTCTCATCTTGGTAAGGTTTCTGCTCTATTTGATTTGTTCCCTATATTGTGTCCATTCCAGCAACATGTATTCATGGATATCTATGGTCCCCCTCTGCATGTGGTGATACCTCTCTAGTTGTATCAGAGTATCTACTTGTTTTTTCCACTCTGTTATGTTTGGGACAGCCCTTGTTTTCCATTTTTGTGGTATGAGTAGTTTTGCGCTGTTGAGCATGACCAACAGTAAGGCTCTTAGCGCCTTGTTCTCAATTCTAGGGAGGGAGAGATAAAGGAGTATTTTAGGGTCGTTTGGGATTGTCTTCCCCACTGCTCTGGAGATGTGTGTGAGAATCTCTACCCAATAGGTGTCCAGGTCAGGGCAACTCCACCAAATGTGTGTCGGTGTGCCCTCCTCCCCACAGCCTCTCCAGCACTTCCCATTCACTGTTTTGTATATGTGTTGTAGCTTGCTGGGTGTAAGATACCACCTCGAAAGAAACTTATAGCTAGACTCCTGTATCCTAGCTGAAATTGAGGCCTTTTTTGTGTCTTCAAATACCCTCCACCACTCTTGGGGTGTAATATCAATGTTTAGCTCCCTCTCCCATGACTTGGTGTATGAGGGGAGCGTGTGTTTGTCTGGAGTGAGGAGTGTTCTGTAGAGAAGGGATATGGCATGTCTAGTGGGGGTGTCCTGTGAGCACAATGTTTCGAATGTTGTCAGTTGTCTGGTGAATTGTTCCCTGTGTTGGTGTGTGTTAAGAAAATGAGACAATTGAGCATGTGAATACCAGTTCATACCTCTATCCTCAAGTGTTTCCCATATTTCTGTCAATTGTTTAAGCTTTTTGCCCGAGAGGATGGTCAAGAGTGACCTCCCTCTTATTGGCGTCCCTCTCTCCCTGCATGGTTGCCTGAGGTTCCATGGTAATTCCGGGTTGCTGCATATAGGAGTAAGGGGGGAATGTATAGAAGATATGTTCGTTGAGGTGTTAAGTAGTTTATCCCATGTGTTGTAAAATGCAGACAATAGTGGGTATTCTGTCACTGCTCTGTGTCTATTGCTCGCAATCAGCCAAGCTGACATGCCTGCATTATCGGTTTCCATAATGTCACAGTCCAGTTGCACCCAGCACTTCTGTGTGTCATTTTGGCACCACTCAAGGAGCCGTTGCAGGTTGATAGCCTGCTTGTATACAGTCAGGTTGGGTACTCCAAGTCCTCCCCTATCCCTTGGGTAGTACATTGTGTGTTTTGCTATTCTGGGTCTGATCTCTCCCCAGATGTATCTTTCAATATGCACCTGAAGTTTGTCTAGGAAGCCTAGGGGGAGTGGCACAGGAGTGGTCTGCAGTACGTATAGGAATCTAGGCAGGATGTTCATTTTTATGACATTAATCCGGCCTAGCCAGGATATTTTTTTATTTTTCCAGCTAGAGAGATCTGCCACGATGGCACTCTCAAGGGATTTATAATTACTTTGAAATATTATCTGTGGGTCTGGGGATATGTCGATTCCCAGGTATTTCATTTTTACCTGTTGTCTTCTAAGGGGGCAGTTACATAGCAGCTTATTTAGTATTTCTGGGTCGTAAGTAACGTTGAGTATTTCAGATTTGTTAAGGTTCAAGTGGAAGTTAGATATCTTCCCATACTCTTCAAATATATTTAGGGCTTCAGGCAATGCGGTGTCTATGTTGGTGAGGATGAGCATAATGTCGTCAGCGTATAGGGCTACCTTATGGTCTGTGTCACCCACTTTAAGACCTGTAACTTGCGTGCTCTCCCGCAATTTTTGGGCGAGCACTTCTACTGAAAGGGCAAATAAGACTGGGGATAGGGGGCAGCCCTGACGGGTTCCATTGCGAATTATGAATTTATCTGACATGAGATTATTCACCTTGACCTGAGCCATAGGTGCTTCATATAACGCAAAAATTTGGTGTATAAAGGTGTCACTGAATCCCATGTGTCTAAGTGTTGCTCTGAGGAACTGCCAGTGGACCCTGTCAAAAGCTTTTTCAGCGTCTGTGGACACAAGGACCACTGGCACCTCTTGTTGTTGGGCATGTGTGGTCAATTGCAAGATTTTTAGAGTATTGTCCTTAGCCTCTCTTCCCGGCACGAATCCCACCTGGTCAGGGTGTACTAATTTGGGTAGAAATTTGTTATTTCTCGTGGCCAGGATCTTTGCATAGATCTTTATGTCCGAATTGAGAAGTGAAATAGGGCGGAAATTTTCGGGTCTGTCTGGTGTTTTGCCTGGCTTAGGGAGTACCGTGATGTGTGCCGTGAGCATATGTCCTGAAAAGCCTCCTTCTGTTAGTAATGAGTTAAAAAGTGAGGTGAGTGGGGAAAGAACATGATGTAAGTATGTTTGTTTTATAGTATTTTATCCCCAAGCCATCTGGGCCCGGGCTTTTTCCATTTGGCATGCTTTTAATCGCTTGTTTTACCTCCTCCGTAGTAATTGGTAGTTCTAATGATTCAGATTCCTCTAGTTCGAGAGTGGGAAGATGTATTCCAGATAAAAACTTTTCTATGTCTGACTGTGTGCTCAGGTTTTCAATGTTATATAGATTCTCATAATATCTCCTCAATGTCTCTGCAATGTTCTTGCTATCTTTGTGAATGTGCCCATTGGCGTCTCTGATGTGATATATGTGTGACCTTAGTTGTTTTAGCCTGAGAGCTCTTGCCAGAGATGTTCCCACCTTATCATTTATATCAAAATATTTTTGTTTTAGAAATATAGATTGCTGTTGATACTTTTGGAGGAGATGATTGTGTAAGTCATTTCTCGCCTGGGTGAGTGACTCATGTATTTTGCTTGAGGACGGCTCTCTTTTATGCTCTTTTTCCCAATACCTAATTTGGGCCAAGGTGGAGTTCAGAAATTGCCTGTTTGACCTTTTTTCCCTAGCTTTGTATTTTATAAATTCCCCCCCGAATAACGCACTTATGTGCCTCCCATGATGTAGTGTTGGAGGTGTCTGCTGCATTGTTCTCTCTGAAGTAGTGTCCTAGTGTATTGTCTATTTCCGTCTTGATTAATGGGTGATCAAGTATCTGTTCGTCTAGTCTCCATGTGTACTGTAGGTCCAGTTTGTCAGGCCAGTCAAGTGTGCATTGCACCGGCGCATGGTCCGACCATGTTAGTGAGAGTACTTTAGAGTCAATGATCTTTGCCAGTCCAATTTGGTCAGTCATGAGGTAATCAATCCTGGTGTATATCTGGTGTGGGTGCGAATAAAATGTGTAGTCCCTTGTGTCTGGGTTCGCTGTTCTCCATATGTCATGTAACCTTAACAGTCTAAGCTGTGTGTTAGCTGCCTTAATAACTTTGGCTGGGGTGCTGGATTTACCGCTGGAAGTGTCTCTAGAGGGATCCAGGGGTAGATTTAGGTCGCCCCCCAGGAGCAATGTGCCCCTGGAGAGTTCTAGCAGTTTGTATACTAACTGTTTGAGCAGTAGGTGTTGCTCCTGGTTCGGGAGGTACACGCAAACCAGGGTGACTGGTTGACCATACAAGAGTCCCATTACTATGATGTACCTCCCCCCCTTGTCTTTTTCTACGTGGGAAGGCTGAAATGTGACTGAATTTCTGATAAATATGCCCACTCCGCCTTTCTTTGAGTCTCCTGAGGCTAAAAAGGATGTTTTATATCTGTTGTTAATTAGTTTAGGTTCTCGGCCTTTCTTAAAGTGTGTTTCCTGGACAAAAATAATGTCTCCTGAGTCTCTGTGCAGTTGACTAAAAGCTATTGATCTTTTCATGGGACTATTTAAGCCTTTGGCGTTTATGGTAATCAATGTGAGAGGTCTAGTCTGCATTGTAATGTCTCCACCCGCCCAAGGTGATATAAGAGAGTATCGGGGCTTTCCGAAGTCTACCAGAGGTGACCAAGAGGGTGTATATACTTTTATGTGATTGGTGATTTCAGATTATAGGGTCTGGGAATATGTGATCTGTCTCTCTATAATTCCCAAGAGGGGTGATATAAACGTTCATAAACCTTGTGCAAAAAAACAGAAATGCAAACATCAACAGTGCCTATCGTATTACAGATACAGTTGAACCTATTCAAAATTTTCCACTTATTAATACAGTATATTGGTAACAGTGAAATATAACATGTGTTCTCCTAAACAGTGAGGTAAGTATCCCAACCATCAAGCCCAATACAAAAAACATTAAGAAATATATACATTATACGACCTGTGTCTTTGTCAGATTATTAAAAGTCCCATCTGCCGGGAGAAATTATTCTTTTAAGTATTGTCCCTTTAGTTTCTTCTGAGATCTACATCCCCCCCCTTTTGGATTTGCATCGTCTTCTGGGGTGCTAGCTGATGTGGAAGCCCCCTTATCCGGAGTTGCTGTAGTGGATGCTTGGGGTGTTGTTCTTAAGCCAGGTGGTGCAATGGATATCTGTAGAGCCTTGCAAAATCGCTGTAGATCTTCTGGTGTCTTATATACTACTGTGGTGTCTCCTTTTGATGCTATGATGCTCACTGGGAATCCCCAGCGGTATATAATATTTTGATCTCGGAGCACAGAGGTTATGAAATGGAGTTCCCTCCTTTTTTGCAAAGTCGCTGGGCTGAGATCTGCAAAAATTTGTATTTTAAAACCTGCATGGGTTATGTTTTGTTTTTGTCTGGAACATTTTAAGATTTCTTCTCTGTCCTTATGATGCTGCAGTTTAAGCACTATGTCTCTGGGTGGGGCTTTAGGGGGTGGTTTGGCCCTTAGTGCCCTGTGGGCTCTCTCTATTGGCACCTCTGGTGCGTTGCTGTCCCCCTTTACTGTTCTAAAAAGGTTCTGCAAACATCCCTCCAGTGCCACTGGTATTATGGTTTCAGGAATTCCCCGGATGCGGAGGTTATTCCTTCTCCCTCTGTTATCCAAGTCCTCTACTTTTTCCAATAAATGATCAATTGTTTCCCCCTGGTCGTATACCAGGCGGGAGAGGTGCTGGACATCATTATAAGTTGTATTGTGGCTCTCTTCTAGTACTGATACTCTTTTAGTCACTTTTAGTATGTCTTTTTTCATGTCTCCATACCATCCTTTGACCTCTGTCATCATTTCTTTTATATCTTCTTTAGTGCAAAGTAATTTTAAGTCCCCTTTGGTGAGGTTTGTCGAGTCTGATAAAGTGCAGGGTTGTGTATGAGAAGTCTCTCCTGCATTGGGGCTATCATTTAAATCCAGTGTAGGGGTTACTGGTGTTGCCTCTGCTTGTTTCAGATATTGTTGCATTGTTTTTATGTTTGTATGGCCCTCTGGCTTGCTAGGCCTGCGTCCTGGCATGATATGTTAGACTTGGTAGGTTTGCTTCGTTTTGTTTTTTATTTATTTATTAGCTTGTTTTATTTTCTTCCCTCTGCAGTATGTTTTTTTTATAGTTCAGCAGTCCGTTTTGGGTAGCGTGCTCTAATTTTATAATGATAATGTGTCCTGTGTGTCTCTTATCCCCTTTTTTCACCTGTTAATATTTATTGAATATGCCCACTTGTCAGGCACATGGAAGGGCTGGGTGTTCTGTCAGTAAGGGGCTGCACATCTGCTGTACCTCCCGTTGTCAGTGCATACCTCTGGGCTGTAGCGGAGTGTCAATTGCCTGTCCTGCAGGCTGGCTGGAGCCTGGAGATGTGTGGTTTGATTCGATGCTAGGCGCGGTTTGCCTTTCCGCGCCGTGGCGCCTGCATCGAGTTATAGGCCAAGCTGAGGTCTGTTTAGATTGCGTCCCCCAAAGTGTGCGTAGGCGGTATTTCTTCTTCCCAATATCGGGTGTGCGTGTCGGGTTGTATATTGACCCCCGGCAGAAGGTCCTTAAGCTGTGTTAATCGGCCGTAATGGTCAGGGCTGATGCGTTGGGCCTAGGAGCTTGTTTAGTGTGCGGCCATCTCTCAAAGCTATATATATATATATATATATATATATATATATATATTAGACAACCCAAAGTATTGATCTAGGCATATTTTGGTATATTTCATGCCACCATTTCACCACCAAATGTGATCAAATTAAAAAAAACGTTCACTTTTTCACAAACTTTAGGTTTCTTACTGAAATTATTTACTAACAGTTTGTGCAATTATGGCACAAATGGTTGTAAATGCTTCTCTGGGATCCCCCTTTGTTCAGAAATAGCAGACTTATATTGTTTTGGCGTTGCTTTTTGGTAATTTAGAAGGCTGCTAAATGATGATACGCACCACACTTGTATTATCCCCAGCAGTGAAGGTTTAATTAGGTAGCATGTAGGGTTAATTTTAGCTTTAGTGTAGAGAGATAATTTTGATTCTGCAGTGCTGGATCCCCCCCTCTACCTATTTGCCACCATCTTGGGTACTCTCAGCTGTCTGCCAGTACCCAGTTTGCCCCCCCCAAAAATGTTTTTTTTTTTTAATTTTAAATAAAACTTTTCTGTAGTGTAGCTGCCCCCCCTCAATACCCTATCTCCCTCCCAGATCCCTTGCCCAGCATTCAATTTCCCCCTCCCTCTACATCCTTCAAAAATAATTTATATTTATTATGCAAATGTGGCGCGCTCATGAGCACCCCCCCCCTGCATGCTACGGCAACTGTGCGCACACTTATTAAGTACAGGGACAGGAAGTAACCATCAATGGGCCGAACAACCACCCACCCACCCATCAACAATCGGCACCATTGATGGCCGATGCAGAGAGGGCCACAGAGTGGCTCTCTATGCATCAAATGTTTCAACGGTATTGCAGGATGCCTCGATATCGAGGCATCACTGCAATACCCAGGGCTGCTGGAAGAAATCGCAATCGCCTCCAGCGCTCAATTAAACCGAGGACATACCAGGTACGTCCATTGTCACTGACATTTTTTGCAGGCCGCCTCTTATCTAAATGCATTTGACAGTTTGTCACAGCTAGAGGGCATTAGTTCATATGAGCCATTTGGGGTAATAATTGTGCTCACGCCCGTGGAGTTATTTAAGAGTTAGCACTAGTTGCCTGAAATGCAAGTCTTTCAAAAGATCTGAGATAAGGAGGCAGTCTACAGAAGCTTAGATACAAGGTAATTACATGGGTAAAAAGTGTATTAATGTAACAGTGTTTGTTATGCAAAACTGGGAAATGATACATAAATATATCTATTTAAATAATAACATTGTTGGTGTTTCTTGTCGCTTTAATACAAACTTCCCAACCATCCTGTGGGATTGCCATGGTTTGGGTGATACACTTCCTTTTATGCAACCTCTCAATTTACTGGTTTTAAGAGACTGCCTGAGCCCTGCCAAGGCATCCCACCCCTCCAATGTGAAGCTACCCCACAAAATACAGGTGGGTCACTACTCACAAGCTCTAATACTAATAACATTTTATAAGCATAGTATTGAGGTTATTTGCTGCCTGCATCTAGTCATGGGTGCCGCCATGTTGAAATCTAGCTTTCACTACATTCCAGTTCTGACCTGTTTGCATATGTGCAGCAATCTCCTTATGGTACCTGCAGTGTAACCTAGGTTAAAAGGAGGTGCGTGAAATATGTTTAGTGTCCCTTTAATCTCCCACATCCCGCAAATGGTCCTGCAGATGTTGACAGATATCTTAATTTCTAGCCTCAATAGGCTCAAGCCATAGAGAATCCTATTACATTTTGTGTTTGTGCACACGTGCATATGTGAGTTAAGCATTTTTTATATTCTAGAAATACAAATTGATTATGTGCATGCAAATGAATGAAACTTTTTTTTTATTTTTTATTATTATTATTTATTTCATTTGGTAGCAGATATGAGTTTGTATTTAAAAATCACCACTGTTACTTTGCTTAAATTGACCAATAGTAATCGAGCCTCTTGTTTGAGAAACGAAGATGATATAAGCACTGTAAAATGACTCCTCCCCCTCTACTGCCTGTGCCTGACTCTATCTATATATATATATATATATATATATATATATATATATATATATATATATATATATATATATATATACGCTCTCAGCTATGATTTAAAAGCAAAAATGGAAAGGTTAGTTACTGCATCTGGCCAAATGGGACATGCCCAAGTACCTCGTCAAGGTCCTTTCCAATACCTGGGACCCTAAAACAGCCACACAATGCAAGCTTTCAAATCCAAACAAACTGGGAACAAGGGAAGGGTGCACAGGCATATTTAATCATCCTAGACATATACAAAACACGGAAGGGAACTGCACTCTCATACCGGACTGGGTACACATCCCATGACCCTGCTACATGCTCAGCCCTGGGTGCCACTGGCACTCACAGGAAGCTGTGCTGACCCCAGAGTCACAGGCAGTTAACCCCAGTCAGGTCTGGGTGCAAGAACCATAGGGAAAATTACAATACAAATTAATACAACACACAGAGAAAACCCAGCACTCACTTGGCTATGTTAGACCTGCGCACCCTTCTCTTGTGCACGTTGTTAATATGTAGTCACTAGAGCAACTTCTGTTTAAAACACTGGTTTTCAAACCTGTCCTCTGCCTCCCTAACAGGCCAGATTTTGAGGATATCTAAACTAGAGCACAGGTGAAATCAGCTGATTTGTAAACATGGTTATTTTACCTGCTCTCACCCAAGGTAATTCTGAAAATCTAGCCTGTTGGAGAAGCCTGAGGACAGGTTTTAAAACCAGTGGTTTAAGGTAATGGCCTCATAATGGTATAGAAACAAAATGATACAGATTGCCCGTCTGACTGTCTATACATTACTCAGCAAGTCTCTATTAAAAATTATTTTTTTTAGGGTTTATGTTCAAACAAAACCTTTTTATTATAATTGTAATTAGCAGTGAATTTGCTGCAGCTCTTTTGGGGCTGAAATCCTCATTGCAACCGCTGACATGCATAAGTACATTTCTGTATAAGTTAGGCCTAACACAAGAATGGCAGTTAGAACACAAGCTAATGTGAGCATGTAACATTGGCGTTTACTATTACTCACTGATAAACAAGTACCCTAACCAGTTGGGTGGCCACAACCAGTTTTAACTAAGGGTCTGAATGTCAAGCAAGGATTATTATTTACAAATGCAGTTTACAACCTAATGATAAAGACATGGCAGATTGGCCAACTGGCCTCATAAATGTCTATCGTCAAGGGTCTTGCTAGCTCTAGTCACCTCTGTTGTAGGAGAAGCATATTAATCTTAAAATAAACGGAGAAAAGCATTAATTCTCATATTTTCTGCAGTATTTATAGATGACTTTTCTATTATAGATAATACCTTTTTAAAGGGACACTAAACCCAATTTTTTTTCTTTCATGATTTAGATAGACTCAAGAGCATGCAAATTTCTAATTTACTCCTATTATCAATTTTTCTTTGTTCACTTGCAATCTTTATTTGAAACGCAAGAATGTACGCTTAGGAGCCTACCCATTTTTGGTTCAGCACCTGGTTTGCGCTTGCTGATTGGTGGCTAAATGTATCCACCAATCAGCAAGCGCTATCCAGGGTTCTGAACCAAAAATAGTTTGGCTCCTTAGCTTAGATTCCTGCTTTTTTTAAGCAAAAGATAGCAAGAGAACAAATAAATTAATAATAGGAGTAAATTAGAAAGTTGCTTAAAATTGCATGCGCTATCTGAATCATGAAAGAAAAAATTTGGGTTTAGTGTCCCTTTGCATTCTCCTGCAATGTATATGGCTCTCATTCACACCCAGAACCCTATATAGCTAGATAAACAGCTCTACGGCTAAAATTTGCCTTCCTAAAATTATTTAAGGAACCTTTCCCTACTGACGAGACATCTTCTTCAATAATTTCGCCAAGCAGACAGCTTTAGATTATCAGTCCTAGGGCTCCATGTACTAAGCAGTCAGCGAGCTACCCGCAACAAATCTCGCGTCAAAACTCGCAAACTGATATGTACAAAGTCGTCAACTATGTTCAAACTCGTATCTTTAAAATTGCGAGCGTACTTATCCGCCAAACCTCGCTACCTCTCCATTTTTCACTGTAATTAGACACATTTGACCACCAACTCGCCAAAAACGAATGTACTAAAAAATCTATTTGTCCGCTCGCTACAATTTCCGCTCCCACCTCGTTATTTTTGCCTCGCCACCTTTTAGGTGGCGGGCAAGGTACAAAACAATAGGAAAGTCAATCTAGACGCCAGTCTAGACATATATAAAAAGCAGTAATATCAGCATTGTACAGCATAACTGGCGTCTAATTTGTCTCTCATTTCCATGTACATAAATTGCGACAAATTTGTCGACTGTAATTAAAGAGTAATCTATATTTTAAATTTGTATTGTATAGTTGTCAATCTTTATAATTATTTTTATATTAATATTTATATATTATCAGATCCAGATGAAGCCATATCCAAATTGTAAATAAATATTACAAAAATAACGCTCTGTTATCACTCTTCAAAAAATTTTGAACAATAATAAAGTTGTTTAGATAAGTTGAACTTTTATAGGAGCAAAATTCTATTCCCGCGACTACTATGATGTTCGTGACACCTTGCATGTCACGTGTTAATAATTGGCCAGACAATTCAACTGAAAGTTAAGTACATCAGCTTAGTTGCGGCGAGCGAGGCGTCAAATTTATCAATAATCCGCCACTGCTCGCGGCGGGCTAGACTTGTCTATTTATTGGGGGATTATTAGTACATAGTGACAGCGGACACCATTTCGCCCGCGGCGAGTAACGGCGAGTTTATCCGCGTCTAAAATGACGGATGAATTGACGGCTTAGTACATGGAGCCCCTTGTGTGTTTAACCACGGCAAAGGGCTTATACACACAGTAAACATCCCTCTCATGAGTTACAAGCATTTTAGTTCCCAAATGCAACACAGCTGGTAAGCAAATCTGTACCCATATATAATGAATTAGAGCATGCTATTGTTGTATTATGACATCCCTTTAATAGGTTAGTTAACAATTGCAGTATATCATTGAGAAACATTTTTTTAAAGCTGGGTTATAATTGAAAATATCCTGAGTCCATTATTTCTCTGCATAAGGCATTATGTTATTGTTCAAGCTATGTATCATTCTTTTTCTGTTGAGTGTTTAATTGAATATCTGTTCTGCTTTGTTTCCACAGCCTAAGGCTACAAGATAATCTCCATGTTAAATGTAAAAAATTAAAGGGGCAGTGTCATACATGCAATACATTCAAAGGGCTCTCTTTAGGGAATCATCACTCTTACATTTTTATTTTACTTAATGCCATGTGCTGAAATATTGATACATGGGAAAGTGAATCTAAACCAGCATTTTAAAGGGACAGTCAAGTCCAAAAAAACTTTCAAGATTCAAATAGGGCATGTCATTTTAAACAACTTTTCAATTTACTTTTATCACCAATTTTGCTTTGTTCTCTTGGTATTCTTGAAAGCTAAACTTAGGAGGTTCATATGCTAATTTCTTAGACCTTGAAGGCCGCCTCTAATCTAAATGCTACATTTTGACTGTTTTTCACCACTAGAGGGTGTTAATTCATGTGTTTTCATATAGATAACATTGAGCTCATACACGTGAATTTACCGAGGAGTAAGCACTGATTGGCTAAAATGCAAATCTGTTCAAAGAACTGAGATAAGGGGGCAGTCTGCGGAGGCTTAGATACAAGGTAATTACAGAGGTAAAATGTGTATTATTTTAACTGTTGGTTATGTAAATCTGGGGAATGGGTAATTAAGGGATTATCTATCTTTTAAAACAATAAAAATTCTGGTGTTGACTGTCCCTTTAAAATGGCATTGGCATATCACTATTAAAAGGTTTTAAACCTTACTTAATGTCCAATTTATGCTACAGTGGATCTACATGTTTGCTTCTTCCATGAAATATATTGTAGGCTCTGTAAGCCAGAACAACCTTTGAAAAGTAAGTACCAATTGATGGACAAATACTATTTATTAATTAGAAACATGCAGTTAGATATTTAGAGATACTATAAAAGGCTCTGACAACTTATTTAAAATTTAATTATGTAATTTGTGTTTTTAAATCCAGTTTCCTGAATGGCCAACCCATATACAAGCAATACAATATTTTATTACCTGTAAAGAGAGATCATGTACTTCTCTCCAAGCTGTCTACTAGCCATAATAGTTTTATTTCCCCCCTCCACCCTTTATGCCTTTGTATGTAAACAAGTGTTCTGTTCACTTAACATTGAGCGTGTTTTTTTTTTTTCTGGTTTCACATTGGATATTTGTGCATGTGTGTCCATACTATAAAAAAAAAAATAGTTCAATATAAGTTATTTTTTAAAAGTGTATTAAATATTTCCAAATAAGAAATGTGGTACAAAGCTTCCATTTTTTTTTTTTACTAATATGTATATGTTTTTGTTTTTCCACCAGTGCTAATGCCCAAAAATCATAAAATATATAGTGAACTATTGTTCAAGCTGTTATTTTTGAGCTGTAAATCTTTTTGCCAAGTTACTATTGCCAAAGTGTTCTAGTGCTTAAGTCTAGTAAAAAAAACTGCATGATTCAGATAGGGCACGTCATTTTAAACAACTTTCCCATTTACTTTTATCATCAATTTTGCTTTGTTCCCTTGGTATTCTTAGTTGAAAGCTGAACCTAGGTAGGCTCATATGCCAATTTCTAAGCCCTTGAAGGCCACCTCTTATCTGAATGTAATTTAACAGTTTCTCGCAAATAGAGGGCATTAATTCATGTGTACTATATAGATAACACTGTGCTCACGCCTTGGAGTTACCTCTGAGTAAGCCCTGATTGGCTAAAATGTAAGTCTGTCAAAAGAACTTAAATAATGGGTAGTCTGCAGAGGCTCAGATATAAGGTAATTAGAGGTAAAAAGTGTATATTAATGTATATTTTCCTCATCTTTATATTTTTGCATTTTGTTGTTCTTAATGTGACACTAAATACATTTTTATAATCACATTATTGAGGTTATTCCACACCTCCATCTAGTCACGGGTGCTGCCATTTTAAAATAAAAAATTTTTTGTATTAAGATAAGAGTTGAACTACAATGGGTGCCCAAAAGAAGGTTAATATTTTATAATATATCAGTGACTTTTGTTTCCTATTTATTAATTCAAGGGACAGAACATTTTACTTAATTGAAAGTATTTAAAGGGACAATCTACTTGAAATGTTTTATTGTTTACAAAGATGATCAATTTATTGCCATAAACCACACTGTTATATTAATACACTTTTTTTTTTTTTTTCACGTCTGTGATTACCATGTATCTAAGCCTCTGCAGACTGACTACTTATCTCAGTTCATTTGACATGCATTTTAGCTAATCAGTGCTGACTCGTTACTTCAAAGGAATGAGCACAATGTTATCTAAATGGCACACATGAACTAGCAGTGTCTAATGGTGCAAAACTGTCAATTCACTGAGATAAGCGGTGACCTTCAGTGGGTTTAGAAATCCATTTGAGCCGACCTGGTTTAGCTTTCAACAAAGAATACCAAAAGAACAAAGTAAATTTGATTATAAATGTTCATTGGAAAGTTGTTTAAAACTGAATGCCCTATCTGAATCATGAAAGTTTATTTTTGACTTTACTACCCCTTTTAATTTTATAAGGTGTTAATACCAAGTTGGAGAACTGCATTTGAAAGCATGGTACTGCTAGAGCACTGGGTTTTCAAACCTATGCTCAAGCCTCCCTAACAGGCCAGGTTTTCAGGATTACCTTGGATAAAATAACCAGGTTTACTAATTATCTGATTATTTCACCTGTGCTCCAGTTCAGATATTGCTCAAATTGTGGCCTGCTAAGTAGGCCTGAGGTCAGGTTTGAAAACCAGTGTATTAGAATGATGTGAACCTACTGAGGTGAAATTGTCTTCAGTTCATGTCCCATCCAGTGCATTAAACAAATCTGTAAGAAGAATTAGTTGACACAGAATTGATTTTGATGTAGTACTTTTTGACTCCTCAGAGATAAAGAATCAAACAGAAAGTAAACACCTTGTAATTAAGACATATTTTGTAGTCTTACGACAGAACAAATCAGCCGAATCTAAGCTTTTTTTTTAAAAAAAAAAAAAACAAATTACAATTTTGTTTCTCAATAGCAAAACTCCTCATGGAAGATCCAATTTGGGCTTGAGTCTGCAGACAACGAGGCTAGTTATGGCGGTTAAAAGGACAGTCTAGTCAAAATTAAACTTTCATGATTCAGACAGGGCATGCAATAGGTAATAAAGGGATTATCTATCTTTTTAAACCATAAAAATTCTGGAGCAGACTGTCCCTTTAAGTTAGTATAAAGAAATATTTTTTTGTAGTTATCTGTTACAGATATATAATATATATATATATATATATATATATATATATATATATATATATATATATATATATATATATATATATATATATATATATATATATATATATATATATATATATATATATATATATTATAATATAATTTTTTTTTTTTTCTATCTCCAGTTAAGCATTAAGATGTAAGTGGGTATATTTGCAGTTCTGAGAATAAGTAAATTTTAAATATTCCTAGCTAATTTTACAAGAACTGGGGCCAAAAAAAAATAATGAAAGTATAACTCAAAATTGTTCTATTACTCATAACTAAGCATTTTAAATTTAAAATCAAAAGGTGTTTACTGCCCTGTTTAATACATTTAGTATATGAAGATTTTAGTATTGAAAAGGAACCTGATGGGAAGAGAGGATTCAAGAGATTATATTAAATGACCACTACATCATAGATTTAAGTACAAGCAGCCTTTTTCTAGTGCATAGTACACATACATTACAACTTAGTCTCATTTTTATGTTGCATTTTGTGTGATCCCAATTATTATTATTTTTTTAATGGATCAGTGGGTTTCATTACCCCATGCGCCCAGTCTTACATAAGATTTAGTTCATTTATATTTTGAAGTCTTAAAAAGGCTGCCTAGATTCATTGGTATTGCAATTTCTCATGGCTGTCGGTTCCATTTCATGACTTACTCATTTGATTATTCACTTGGCCATATACGTAGGAGCAGTATTCTAAACACCCTGCCATAATCAAAGAATTCACTTGGATTAGTATGCTGTCAGGCACGCACAGAAGAATAAAAGGTATATTCCCAGTACTTGTATATCTCATGCAGCTCTTGAGCATATATCAATTCAGCATTTTATATGGTTACATAATTTAATGTATTTAATAGTTTCCTGTAAAGAGAGCTTAGGAAATGCTTAGAAATAAAGCAAACCATATTGAATATGTATGAACAATCTGTTTATTTTTAAATCTCTTTAGTGGAAAGCTTGATATATGCTGCAATGCTTAGCTGACTGTGTAGCAAATGGTAATACTAGTTTCAGATAAAGAAAATATATATAAAATACTAAATAAATATTTAGTATATCAGTAATATAAAGGTAGTGCTGATATGGTTTTGTAAGGTGTAATAAAGAATTCATGCAGCATGTTCAACATTAAATATTTTAACTCTTCAAATGCTAATCATTTGAGAAAATGGGGAGTTGAAAGCAAAAAGGGAAGGATGTTGAATAGAAGAAGCAGAAAATATTGCGGTAAAGTTGAGGGGGGGGGGGGAGAAAGGCAAATTTAGTCTCAGATCTTCAAAATAGGAGGATATCAAAGAATTGGTTTATCCAATTTACAAGATAGACTTATGTTTCTATTTAATGATTTTATAGTTCAAGTCCATATCTTCCACACTGAATTATTTGTACATTTTTATTATTCAGGTAGAACATGCAATTTTAAACAACTTTCTAATTTACTTCTATTATCGGTTTCTTTGTTCTGTTATCTTTTGTTGAAAAGCAGGGACATATGGTTAGGAGATGGCCCATTTCTGGAGAACTATATGGCAGCAGTTTTACTAGAATGTTATCCCTTTGCAGGAGCACTAGATGGCAGCACTATTTCATGCAATGTAGTTTTTCAACACATATCTTGAGAACTAAACAAATTTGATAATAGAAGTAAACTGGATTTTTTTTTTTAAATTTATATGCTCTGTTTGAATCACAAAAGAAGTTTTGGTTTGCTTTTTTTATGTCTATCTATGTCTGTCTATGTCTGTCTATGTCTGTCTATGTCTGTCTATGTCTGTCTATGTCTGTCTATGTCTGTCTATGTCTGTCTATGTCTGTCTATGTCTGTCTATGTCTGTCTATGTCTGTCTATGTCTGTCTATGTCTGTCTATGTCTGTCTATGTCTGTCTATGTCTGTCTATGTCTGTCTATGTCTGTCTATGTCTGTCTATGTCTGTCTATCTTTCTCTGTGTCTCTGTCTCATCAATCAAGGCATACAAGTAGCATATGTCAACACAAAGTAATATTACAGATTTGTGTTTCATCAGACAACCAATATACAGAAAACTTATGCAAGATATGCTAGCATGAATCATTTAGAAATCTTAATATATATGTAATATGCCTATTAAACTATAAACCTTCTGGCTAGGGTATATGGCCACACGTGGACCCAGTTGAAGCATGAAGAGAGAGGTCAAAATACAGAAGGTATTCATGTGGAAGCAGAAGACCACTCTTGGGTCTCGAAGGGTATACCTCCTTTTGAATTGTTTTATAAAGACCGATAAGTAGATATTAGATATGAGTAAAAGGATATATTCCAGTCAAGATTAGGGGGAGTAGGGGAATATTTTAAAGTGAAAGAAGCATGCTATGACACAAATTTAGTGATATCGGGTGATGCAAAAGCATAAAAAGTAGCATGTGATGTATACCTGTTGGTATGCTCAGTTAGTAACATATAATGAGCTAACAGTTAGTAGTATGTTCTTACTAAGGAGCAGGATCTATGATACAGAAATAGACTAAATAGACCAACCATTGCTACTCAGCCACATATACTCTCATCTCCTAGAACTGAATATCAGTGGAGTACAATATTACATATAGTTACTAGACTAGAGGTTTTCTCAGCTCCTGAACAAACCAACTTTAAGCAGTTGCTTCTTTGGTGATGTACATTAAATAAATAATTATGGGATATAGGACCATGAAGGATGCATTTTCCTGGTTTTACCAAGTAAACTGTAGTGGGGGAACAGAGTTAGCTGTGAGGTAGTAGGAGGGTTGGCATGATGAGCTGATAGTGAGGTGGAATAATGTAATTTCAGGTTAACAGTAAGGGTGTGTGGCGAAGGTACTGCATAGTAAAATTGTCACTCAAGTGCATGTACAACCCCTGTCAAAATGAGGGGCCATTGTATCTATTGTAGACGCCAATAGGGTTGGAAAAATAATAAGTATCTAAAACTTGCTTGAAAAGCTAAAACCATATGCCTATCCATCCAAATTATCTATATATCCCTGGTATATAACACTTTGAGATGGAAACCTGAGCTGGGATATCACGCTGCCCCGGCCTCTGACAGCGCAACCTACTGCACAGAAAAGTTCAAATAGTATGGCATGGAGTAGATATATTGCAAGAGTCAAGCTTTAACTATAATAACTGGATTGAGACCTATTAAAAATAGCTAGAATTCCCCTCAAGAGCGAATACTATCAGATATCCAAAATATGTGAGCATAGCATAATGGGGTATGGTCATTAATAGATAATGCTCATTTG
Organism: Bombina bombina; assembly: GCF_027579735.1. NCBI lineage: Eukaryota > Metazoa > Chordata > Amphibia > Anura > Bombinatoridae > Bombina > Bombina bombina. The sequence goes on along the minus strand of NC_069501.1, from coordinate 301,017,395 downwards.
CAGATATGCTACTACCCACATGGTTGGAAGAATAAAAATTTTTTTAAACAGAATTAGTTCCAGCTAACATCAAATTGGGGTCATAGTCTTCATCAAACAACCAACGAAATTAACTGTATAAACGGATAATATGCATGTGTAAATATTACCCTGTGGAATCATTAGTCGTGCTCTATATCTGTAAAATAACATAAATATAATAGTGAGAGAATTCACAACAAACCGGTATTAGCTGATAAGCATCAGTGAAGAACTAGTGTAACAGTCCTTATGAAACGTCAGGAAACTAGATATATAGGCACACTAAACACAAGCTTAGATTGAGTGTCTAGGGAACTATATACTGTTTCTGCAAGGGTTCATCTCTCATCCCACACCTGCCTTGTAGAACAAACCAACTCACATGGAATGTAGCCACAGGGCTTGAAGGGTCAGAATACTGGGATTGTCCGATTTGCTTCATCGTAAAGACGAATGCAGTTAGGAGCTCCATCACCAATAGCTTGACCATCCATACTCTATGGTCAGGGTTCTCAATTACCTCAGGATATAATACTGATAGTACCTTTTCCTTCATATTCTGCCCCCAGTGTAGTAAGGTCTCCTCTTCAAGAACGCGTGCAGCCGCTGTTGAATTTTGGTTACATGGTAGAAAGCTAGTAGGGGGTGGTTTGGCCTCCCAGTCCTCAAAACATATCTGCGAATGGGGGTATGCCGATAAGTAGCGTGGTTCGGAATTATCTGCATCAGAGGCCGCCATCTCTAACGCCATTGTGAGGTCTACTTCAAATTTTGTCTAGATGAAGGAAATCTGTTAATGATTCATGTTTACTCTTTGTTGAAGATGCCATATTTATTGTTGCAGTAGTGGGAAATCGGCATAAAAATAGTAGAAGTGCTGACTTCGTTCCAGGATTAGCCTATTGCTATGAAAACGGCAAAGCAGCGTTTCTTATCTGCATCCCAACCAATAGGGTTGGTATTAAGAGTCCTGAGCATGTGAGTGATCAGCTTCACTGGAACCAGTGGGCACCTCAATACTTTATAGGGTATTTCAGGATATAAATCTCCTTAGATTTTTTTTTTTTTTTAGTGGAAACTGAAAAGTTGGGAGCTCTTCTCATATGCGACTTTCCGCTGCAGCTGGATCTGCCCCCAAAACTTTTGGTTTTCATATCACTTTAACTTAACCTTTTTTGTGTATTTGTATATACATTGTATACTATTCTTCTGATCACTCCAAATTATATATATATATATATATATATATATATATATATATATATATATATATATATATATATATATATATATATATATATATATATATATATATATATATATATATATATATATATATATATATATATATATATACAAGACAAGCGCACTCCAAGGGACTTTTCAAAATCACTTTAATCAGTGTTATTTTCGGACATAATATAGTCCATCTTCAGACAAAACACTTTTTTGTCTGAAGACGGACTATATTATGTCCGAAAACGTTAACACTGATTATAGTGTTTTTGAAAAGTCCCATGGAGTGCGCTTGTCTTGCATTTCTATCTACTCTGTTTGCTGCACCCAGGGCATAAGGACTTTTGGTTATTGGGAGTGCAATTTCATATATATATATATATATATATATATATATATATATATATATATATATATATATATATATATATATATATATATATATATATATATATATACACATACACACATACACTTTGCAAAAAGTGATTTTTTTAATTTTATGATGCACAAATATACAAAATATAAAATGTGTAAAATTTAAAGGGACATGGAACCCACATTTTGTTTTCTTTTATGATTCAGATGGAGCATACCATTTTAAAACAACTTTCCAATTTATTTCTATTATCTAATCTGTTCTGTTTTTATCCTTTGTTGAAAAGTATATCTTGGTGGCTTCACATATATGCCCCAGCTCCCAGTAATGTATTACTGCTCATTGAACAAAGGATTCAAATAGAACAAAACAAATTAAATGGACGTGAATTGGAAAGTTGTTTAAAATTCTATGATCTATCTGAATCATGAAATAAACATCTTGGGTTTCATGTAGTCCAAACTGTTGCACTCATATATAAAAAAAAAAAAAGTGAATTAATGCATGCAAATTAATTCTAGCATTTTATTGTTGTTCAAGAATTTAATTTAAAATTTCCATTCAGTTTTCATTAAAAAAAATTTCCATTCAGTTACTCATTAAAAAAAAAATGCTAGTACTCTGATATATGGAGCAGTATGAAGAAGCAATTTCTGCAAACCAAGTCCCATTCTCTCCTTCAGAGAGGTAAGAAAAGGTGTCATGTGCAAATGCATTTTTCCACTCAAAGGCTGATGCAATTGTCACGTGAACCAGCAGCATACACAAGTATGAGCAGGACTGGGATTGTACAATACAGGTGAAGGGAGCAAGTTTTCTGTGCACCAGATCACTATATTACAGATAAGCAAGAACATATGATGAAGAGTGAGCAAGGGATATTTAAAAACAAAAAATGGGGTGGAGGGAGCAGTAGCCAAACATTTTAATTCTCAAAATATGTATTAATGTTTGACCATCAATAGCCATTTATTGTATAATAACAATATAGAATACAAAATAGAAAATCATTTGTGATACACGTTTCTGTATTTTTTCATATGTTATGAAACTGCTGTTGAAAGTAATTGCTGGAAAAAGAACAATCCCATGACTTGATTGAGCATTTCATAGGAAATTGTGTTTTCAGATTGTTTTCTGGAATATATTAAATACTGATTGGCATTTAAAGGGACAGTCTACACCAAAATTATTGTTTCAAAAGATAGATAATCCCTTTATTACCTATTCCCTAGTTTTGCATAACCAACACAGTTATATAAATACACTTTTTACCTCTGTGATTACCTTGTATCTAAGCCTTTGCAAACTGCCCCCTTATTTCAGTTCTTTTGACAGACTTGGATTTTAGCCAATCAGAGCTGGCTCACTGGAACTCCACGTGCATGACTACAGTGTTAGCTATATGACACACATGAACTAACACCCTCTAGTGGTGAAAAACTGTCAAAATGTCCTGAGAGAAGAGGCGGCCTTCAAGTGCTTAGAAATCTGCATATGAACCTCCTAGGTTTAGCTTTCAACTAAGAATACCTTGAGCACAAAGCAAAATTGGTAATAAAAGTACATTGGAAAAATGTTTAGAATTACATTCTCTATCTGAATCATGAAAGTTTATTTTGGACTAGACTGTCCCTTTAAGAATATTAACAATACTGACAGGATATTTTAGTGATGACTTTCCTTTGACCAAATACTTTAAATGTTGTTGTGTTTTTTTCCACATTGAAAATTTGCAAAATTTGTTTTACAAATATTTAAATGTAATTTTGAACTCTCAGGTGATAACCTGCAACACTAATTAAAGGGGCACAAACTAAGTATTTCCTTTGTAGCATCTGAGAGAGCATTGTAAATGTACTGCAGTCTTTTTTTACAAAAACAAAACACTTCCTGTACTGAGAAAAATGTTTTACTTTTATGTTTTTGTAAGATGTCGCTGTCCGACCAAAAAAGCAGCAAGGTATCTGTTTATTAGCCAGTGAGCAATCAGGCCTTAAAGGGACATGCAAATGAAAATTAACATTTGTGATTTAGAAAGATCATGCATTTTCTAGTTATGTTTCAAATTGTGATTCTCATTTTTACATTTGCTATCCTTTGTTGAAGGACATATCTAAGTAGGCTCAAAAGTATAAACATGGCATGGGTACTATATGGTGGCAGATTTTGCATCAGTTTATAACAAACTTTGCACATGCATGCTCATGATCCTAACTAGGTATGCTCTTCAACAAAGGGTACCAAGTGAATAAAGTAAATGTAATAATAGAACTGGGAAGCTTTTTGTTTAATTGGATGCACTGTGTAAATCAAACTTTTTATAGTTTGATTTTTGTAAAACTTTTTAGGCACATTGCACTTTATAGGTTGACTCAATTTTGCTCTTACAATTGATGACGTAAATATTTGATTGGTTTATCCAACAATGTTTGAAACGTAGTCTTAAAGGGCCACTGTAAGTAAATATTTTCTATGCCTGTTACTAACTAACTACCCCAAATACGCTTTTTATCAATAGCATTTCATTAACATATCTCTACCGTATATCAGAAATCTTGTCTGCAAATTTAATTGTTTTCCAAACCCACTCCGTGGGTATCCTTTGCTCTGTACCAATCCGTTTACAATACCTAGGTTTCAAAATGGCGCTTTAAACACAAAGTTATTGGTTTAAGTATTTTGAACATGCAGTGCTGAAAATAGTGGGCAGGATAACGTGACATCATCGGCGAATAAAAGATATAACTTTTAGAACATTATGAAACTTCATTTTGGAGAAAATATAGGTCAGTAGGTTTTAATTAATGTTTATTAACTTTAATATGTTAGTTGTTTAGCTTAAAAATTATAACAGAAAGTAATCCTTTAAGGGATTGCTCTTTAATGAGATCTATGATTTTAAAGTTACTTGATATGTCTAGATTTTGTATCCAATTTTTGCTAATAGACTAAATTTAATAGAGTGCTGAATCCCCTCTCTCTTTTTCAGGATAAAGATTAAAATCCTGATATTTCTCTCTCCTGCTATTTTAGTCATTTTGAATTAAGGGTCTGCACTATAATAAATGTATATAAATATTTTGTATATTTCAGTTAAATCTCTTTCCTTATCATATTATTTTCTATTTAAAATGAACACTTTTTATTAAAAAAGAAAAAAAATCCTTTTCTTAGTATCCTAATAAATGTATCCAAAAAGAGTATCTTGGAACAATAAGACAGTTATGTTAGGAGGTTAGATAAGGATATGCATGCTTAGGAATCTCAAGGTGATTGGTTAATATCAGCCCTATAGCAATCCATTGTAAGTCTTTGTTGTCCACACATCCAAATGGTGAAGCACTATAAATAAAAATCTCACAATGGTAAATGCAAACGGCTCTGCAATGATGTAATGCAGTTACTCACAATAAGGAAATAGTTAAAGGGACAGCAAAATTAAAATTCAATTTAAAATGATTGGATAGAGCATGACATTGTAAACAACTTTTTAATGTACTTCTATTATCAATTTTGCAAAGTTATCTTGGTATCCTTTGTTAAAGAGTAATCCTAAATGAGTTCAGGAGCGTGCACATGTCTCTTTCTCTCTCTTTCTCTCTCTTTCTCTCTCTTTCTCTCTCTTTCTCTCTCTTTCTCTCTCTTTCTCTCTCTTTCTCTCTCTTTCTCTCTCTTTTTCTCTCTCTTTCTCTCTCTTTTTCTCTCTCTTTTTCTCTCTTTTTCTCTCTTTTTCTCTCTTTTTCTCTCTTTTTCTCTCTTTTTCTCTCTTTTTCTCTCTTTTTCTCTTTTTCTCTCTCTTTTTTCTCTCTCTTTTTCTCTCTCTTTTTCTCTCTTTTTCTCTCTTTTTCTCTCTTTTTCTCTTTTTCTCTCTCTTTTTTCTCTCTCTTTTTCTCTCTCTTTCTCTCTTTTTCTCTCTTTTTTTCTCTCTTTTTCTCTCTTTTTCTCTTTTTTTTCTCTCTTTTTCTCTTTTTTTCTCTCTCTTTTTCTCTTTTTTTCTCTCTCTTTTTCTCTTTTTCTCTCTTTTTCTCTCTCTTTTTCTCTCTCTCTTTTTCTCTCTCTTTTTCTCTCTCTCTTTTTCTCTCTTTTTCTCTCTCTCTTTTTCTCTCTTTCTCTCTTTTTCTCTCTTTCTCTTTTTCTCTCTTTCTCTCTTTTTCTCTCTTTCTCTTTTTCTCTCTTTCTCTTTTTCTCTCTCTCTCTTTTTCTCTCTCTCTTTTTCTCTCTCTCTCTTTTTCTCTCTCCTTCTCTCTCCATATAGGGCAACGTGAAGTGTGTTTTTTGTTTTCTCACATTGGGGAAAGATTAGATGAGTTGAAAATGAGACGTACAGTGCACTTTGCAGTATAGATAATGTATGGTTATATTTATAAGATACCTGAGCTATATACATTTTATTTGAAATTTAAGGGGCAAACATGTTTAGCTTTGATGGAATAATCATTTGCTATATGGGTGTAGGAAAAACATGATTTATGTAAGAACTTACCTGATAAATTCATTTCTTTCATATTGGCAAGAGTCCATGAGCTAGTGACATATGGGATATACATTCCTACCAGGAGGGGCAAAGTTTCAAAATGCCTATAAATACACCCATCACCACTACCCACAATTCAGTTTAACGAATAGCCAAGCAGTGGGGTGATAAAGAAAAGGAGTAGAAAGCATCAACAAAAGAAATTTGGAAATAATTGTGCTTTATAAAAAAATCATAACCACCATAAAATGGGTGGGCCTCATGGACTCTTGCCAATATGAAAGAAATTAATTTATCAGGTAAGTTCTTACATAAATTGTTTTCTTTCATGTAATTGGCAAGAGTCCATGAGCTAGTGACGTATGGGATATCAAATACCCAAGATGTGGAACTCAACGCAAGAGTCACTAGAGAGGGGGGATCAAAATAAAAACAGCCATTTTCTGCTGAAAAAATTAATCCACAACCCAAAAACAATAAGTTTATTCTCATAAATGAAAGAAAAAAACTTAAATCAAAAGCAGAAGAATCAAACTGAAACAGCTGCCTGAAGAACTTTTCTACCAAAAACTGCTTCTGAAGAAGCAAATAAATCAAAACGGTAGAATTTAGTAAATGTATGCAAAGAGGACTAAGTTGCCACTTTGCAAATTTGATCAACTGAAGCCTCATTCTTAAAGGCCCACAAAGTGGAGACTGATCTAGTAGAATGAGCTGTAATTCTCTGAGGCGGGGACTAACCCGACTCCAAATAAGCTTGATGAATCAAAAGTTTCAATCAAGAAGCAAAGGATATAGCAGAAGCCTTCTGACCTTTCCTAGGACCAGAAAATAAAACAAATAGACTGGAAGTCTTCCTGAAATCTTTAGTAGCTTCCACATAATATTTCAAAGCTCTTACCACATCCAAAGAATGTAAGGATCTCTCCAAAGAATTCTTAGGATTAGGACACAAGGAAGGGACAACAATTTCTCTACTAATGTTGTTAGAATTCACAACCTTAGGTAAAAATTGAAAAGAAGACCGCAAAACTGCCTTATCCTGATGAAAAATCAGAAAAGGAGACTTGCAAGAAAGAGCAGATAGCTCAGAAATTCTTCTAGCAGAAGAGATAGCCAAAAGGAACAACACTTTCCAAGAAAGTAGTTTAATGTCCAAAGAATGCATAGGCTCAAATGGAGGAGCCTATAAAGCCTTCAAAACCAAATTAAGACTCCAAGGAGGAGAAATTGATTTAATGACAGGCTTAATATGAACTAAAGCCTGTACAAAACAGTGAATATCAGGAAGTATAACAATCTTTCTGTGAAATAGAACAGAAGGAGCAGAAATTTGTCCCTTCAAGGAACTTGCAGACAAACCCTTATCCAAACCATCCTGAAGAAACTGTAAAATTCTAGGAATTCTAAAATAATGCCAAAAGAATTTGAGAAGAACACCATGAAATGTAAGTCTTCCAAACTCTATAATAAATCTTTCTAGAGACAGATTTACGAGCTTGTAACATAATATTAATCACTGAGTCAGAGAAACCTCTATGACTTAGTACTAAGCGTTCAATTTCCATACCTTCAAATTTAATGATTTGAGATCTTGATGGAAAAACTGACCTTGAGACAGTAGGTCCGGCCTTAACAGAAGTGGCCAAGGTTGGCAACTGGACATCCAAACCAGATCCGCAAACCAAAACCTGTGTGGCCATGCTGGAGCCACCAGCAACACAAAAGACTGTTCCATGATGATTTTGCAGATCACTCTTGGAATGAGAACTAGAGACGGGAAAATGTAAGCAGTATGATAACACCAAGGAAGTGTCAGCGCATCCACTGCTTCCGCCTGAACATCCCTGGACCTGGACAGGTATCCGGGAAGTTTCTTGTTTAGATGAGAGGCCATGAGATCTATCTTTGGAAGACCCCACATCTGAACAATCTGAGAAAATGCATCTGGATGGAGAGACCACTCCCCTGGATGTAAAGTCTGGCGACTGAGATAATCCGCCTCCCAATTGTCTACACCTGGGATATGCACCGCAGAGATTAGACAGGAGCTGGATTCCGCCCAAGCAAGTATCCGAGATACTTCTTTCATAGCTTGGGGACTGTGAGTCCCACCCTGATGATTGACATATGCCACTGTTGTGATATTGTCTGTCTGAATACAAATGAACGGTTCTCTCTTTAACAGGGGTCAAAACTGAAGAGCTCTGAGAATTGCACGGAATTCTAAAATATTTATTGGTAATCTTGCCTCTTGAGATTTCCTAACCCCTTGTGCTGTCAGAGATCCCCAAACAGCTCCCCAACCTGTAAGACTCGCTTCTGTTGTGATCACAGTTCAGGTTGGCCGAACAAAAGAAGCCCCTTAAACTAAACGATGGTGATCTATCCACCACGTCAGAGTGTCGTACATTGGGATTTAAGGATATTAATTGTGATATCTTTGTATAATCCCTGCACCATTGGTTCAGCATACAAAGCTATAGAGGTCTCATGTGAAAACCAGCAAAGGGCATCACGTCCGATGCTGCAGTCATGAGTCCTAAAACTTCCATGCACAAAGCCACTGAAGGGAATGACTGAGACTGAAGGTGCCGGCAGGCTGCAACCAATTTTAAATGTCTCTTGTCTGTTAGATTCAGTGTCCATGACTCTGTCTCTATCTGGAAGCCTAAAAAGGTGACCCTTGTCTGAGGAATCAAGAAACTTTTTGGTAAATTGATCCTCCAATCATGTTTACGAAGAAACAACACTAGTTGATTTGTGTGAGATTCTGCAGAACGTAAAGACTGAGCTAGTACCAAGATATCGTCCAAATAAGGAAACACCACATTGCCCTGTTCTCTGATTACAGAGAGTAGGGCACCTAGAACTTTTGAAAAGAGTCTTGGAGCTGTTGCTCGCCCAAATGGAAGAGCAGCAAATTGGTAATGCTTGTCTAGAAAAGCGATTCTCAGGAACTGATAATGTTCTGGATGAATCGGAATATGAAGGTATCCATCCTGCAAGTCTATTGTGGACATGTAATGTCCTCGCTGAGCAAAAGGCAGAATAGTCCTTATAGTCACCATCTTGAAAGTTGGTACTCTTACATAACGATTCAAAATTTTCAGATCCAGAACTGGTCTGAATAAATTTTCCTTATTTGGGACAATGAATAGATTTGAATAAAACCCCAAACCTTGTTCCTGAAAAGGAACTGGCATGATTACCCCAGGTCTGAAACACACTTCAGGAAAGCCTGAGCTTTTACTGGATTTGCTGGGATACGTGAGAGAAAAATCTTCTCACAGGACGTCTTACTCTGAATCCTATTCAATACCCTTGAGAGACAATGCTCTGAATCCATTGATTTTTGGACAGAATTTATCCAAATATCCTTGAAAAACCTTAATCTGCCCCCTACCAGCTGAGCTGGAGTGAGGGCCACACCTTCATGCTTGGATTTATTCCAATTTGAGGAAGGCTTCCAATTTGAGGAAGGCTTCTAATTGGAAACAGATTCCTTGGGGGAAGGATTGGGTTTTTGTTCCTTATTTTGACGAAAGGAACGAAATCAGAAGCCTTAGATTTACCCTTAGGTTTTTTTATCCTGAGGCAGAAAAACTCCCTTTCCCCCAGTAACAGGTTTTTTTATCCTGAGGCAGAAATACTCCCTTTCCCCCAGTAACAGTTGAAATAATAGAATCCAACTGAGAACCAAATAAATTATTACCTTGGAAAGTAAGAGATAGTAATCTAGATTTAGATGTCATATCAGCATTCCAAGATTTAAGCCACAAAGCTCTTCTAGCTAAAATAGCTAAAAACCTAAATCTAACATCAATTTTGATAATATAAAAAATGACATCACAAATAAAATGATTAGCATATTGCAGTAAGCGAATAATGCTAGATATGTCAGAATCCAATTCTTGTTGCGCTAAATTCTCCAACCAGAAAGGTGATGCAGCCGCATCATCAGCCAAAGAAATTGCAGGTCTGAGAAGATGACCTGAATATAAATAGGCTTTCCTTAGATGAGATTCAAGCTTCCTATCTAAAGGATCCTTAAAGGAAGTACTATCTTCCATAGGAATAGTGGTACGTTTAGCAACAGTAGAAATAGCCCAATCAACTTTGGGGATTTTTTCCCAAAACTCTATAGAATTTGCTGGTAAGGGATACAATTTTTTTTAAACCTTGAATAAGGAATAAAAGAAGTACCTGGCTTATTACATTCCTTAGAAATCATATCAGAAATGGCCTCAGGAATAGGAAAAACCCCTGGAGAAACCACAGGAAGTTTAAAAGCATCATTTAAACGTTTTAGACTGAACGTCAATAAGGACTGGTTACCTCAATATCCAAAGTAATTAACACTTTTAATAAAGAACACATATACTCTATTTTAAATAAGTAGATTTGTCAGTGTCAATGTCTGAGGAAGGATCTTCTGTATCAGATAGATCATCATCAGAGGAGGATAAATTATGTTGTTGGTCATTTGAAATGTCATCAACTGAATGAGAAGTTTTAAAAGACCTTTTACATTTATTAGAAGGTGGAAATGCAGACAAAGCCCTCTGGATAGAATCAGAAACAAATTCTTTAAAATTCTTAGGTATATCATGTACATTAGAAGTTGAAGGAACTGCAACTGACAATGTACTATTACTGTACTATTACTGATGGACACACTATCTGCATGTAAATGTTTATCTTGACAACTATTACAAATGACATTCGGAGAAATAATTTCCACAATCTTACAACAAATACACTTAGCTTTGGTAGAACTGATGTCGGGCAGCAATGTTCCAGCAGAAACTTCTGAGGCAAGATCAGATTGAAACATCTTGCAAAATGTAAAAGAAAAAACAACATATAAAGCAAAATTATCAATTTCCTTATATGACAGTTTCAGGAATGGGAAAAAAATACAAATAGCATTGCTCTCTGATAGAGAAAAAGGCAAGTGGCAAACATCAATGGGGTATTACAATAATCAAAAAGTTTGGCACCAAGTATGACGCACAACGTAACTGAAAACTTTTTTGGTGCCAATAATAACCAGAAATGACACACTCGCGTCACTAATGATGCAACCGTGTGTAAGGCTTTGGCGTCAACTATGACGCCGGAAATGACGAAGTTGCATCATAGACTTATTTTTCGCGCCAAGAATTACGCAATAAAGTCTAGCATTTGGCTCACCCGCGGGCCTAATACCACCCGCAATTTGCAAGAGAGTAGTCAATTGAAAAAAAGACTAAACCCCAGGTAAGAAAAAAATTTCTTAAAAATATTTATTTTCCCCAAATATGAAACTGACAGTCTGCAGAAGGAAATACATGAACCTGACTCATGGCAAATATAAGTACAATACATATATTTAGAACTTTATATAAATGCATAAAGTGCCAAACCATAGCTGAGGTGTCTTAAGTAATAAAAAACATACTTGCCAAAAGACACCCATCGACATATAGCAGATAGCCAAACCAGTACTGAAACCGTTATCAGTAGAGGTAATGGTAAATTGAGAGTATATCGTCGATCTGAAAAGGGAGGTAGGAGATGAATCTCTACGACCGATAACAGAGAACCTATGAAATAGACCCCCGTTAGGGAAATCATCGTATTCAAATAAGTGATACTCCCTTCACGTCCCTCTGACATTCGCTGTACTCTGAAAGGAATCGGGCTTAAACAATGCTGAGAAGCGCATATCAACGTAGAAATCTTAGCACAAACTTACTTCACCACCTCCATAGGAGGCAAAGTTTGTAAAACTGAATTGTGGGTGTGGTGAGGGGTGTATTTATAGGCATTTTGAGGTTTGGGAAACTTTGCTCCTCCTGGTAGTATTGTATATCCCATACGTCACTAGCTCATGGACTCTTGCCAATTACATGAAAGAAATAGTGGCATCTGTTCGTTTAGGTTTTTTTTTCTTTTCTTAAAGTCTGTGCCATTTTCACATAGGTGTGTCTTTATAGGCTTCAAAAATACTCAAAATAGGCTGGTAGTAACTTATGACCTATGTACAAACATATCAAGCACTGAACATTTGCCAATTCACAGGTCTTCTGATCCTTTGTCACTTGATTATCTGTAAAATAAAATATTAAATGATCTAATATGTTAGTATCCAAAAATACATATGCTGAACTGGGTTTATTAAATGAATTGGTTGGTGATAAATGATATTTTGCTTTTCATAATGCAGAAGGAGAGTTGTTTAGTGTAGTAACGGTTATTTTTGCAGCCTGTACATTTGCTTAAAGGTTAAATGTAGGTTTATTAGAGGAGTACATCACAGCAGGCGTGATTACATCCACAGCTGGAGACAGGATTGTGGATCATTTGCATAATTTAACCATTATGCTACTTTTTGAACAGCCATCTGTGAGAAATATACTGTTCTTTTTACAATATTTAAATTGTGGTTCCCTTCCCATGGATGGATAGACTACTGGATTGTTTTCCGATTTTAATCTGTAAAACTTTTTATAGACTTTAAATAGATGGAACTTATTTAAATTAGCTAATTATTTATGCTGATTATTATTTATCACTTTTTATTTTTTTAATTTTTTTAACAACTCTAATTGATTCAGTATTAGTGATTTTTATTTGCTTCTCACAAATTTTGAATTTGGAGTTAAATTTTCATGGCCACTTCAAATAAGTACATTTTTATTAGTAGTAGTAGTAGTAGTAATTAATTTTAAAAATGCAGATGAGAAGAGCAAAGTGCCAAAATGTTTTGACTTTTAGCTAAAAATAAACCAAAAAAACTTTATTTAAAGATTTACAATTATACAACAATCTCTGCTTTCATATCAGACTAATCTAATTTAAAAGTTAGCCATATATGTGTACTACCATGTTGCTGAATTTCATTCTTTGTTTTTGCAAATTAAAGAAGATTACTTATAAGATTCATTGTATTTGTAAGTATTATGCAATTATGTAATTCTACTGTATTTAATGGTGCTTTGATGTTATTAGCTGCTATCAGATTTTAGTGTTCACTAGTTAAAAATTGTGTCCACATTCCCAATGTAAAAAAATAGTGAATGATATAGAATTTTTTTTTATAAAATGCAAACATATTTAAGCAACTTTGAAGGGACAACATTCTGTCATAAATAAAAGTAATTGTATTCTGATATGTTGCATGAGCACAGGAAGATAATCTTTAAAGGGACTTTTTATTATTGCACCTAAAAGTGAGCCTTTTTCGTAGTTGCATTTGTTTAATTACAAATTATTTTTTTCCAGCACTGAATTTTTATTTTATTTTTTTTTGCTTTTACGCTTGTGGAGGTACAACTGCCAATCAGTAGAATTACTGGATACTTAGATTACACACACAGGATAGTATAACTATACTAAACCAATAAGAGGCGCTTATTTGGCGGAAAAGGTGATTAATTTTACCACATATATTAATACATGAAAAACGACAATAATGGGTAAACTGAGTGGTATATCCAATTAATACTTATAGTCCCGGATATACAGACACAACGACTGGGTAACCTATTCTTCTCAGATGGAATCATAGTCCACAAGACCAGAAGCTTGATGGCAGCACTCTTTCTTCACACAGACAATGTGTAAGCTCTATAGAAGAAAGGTAAAATGAGAGGCACTGCATGTGCATATCAGGCAGAATCGGCAATTTCAAGTAATGCAATTCCACACAGGATACTCACATTTGGAAAAGGCAATCTTTTATGGCAATTGATGCGGACTGGATCTTATACAGCAATCCAGCTAGCTGACCTCCGACACTGCTGGAACACCGGATCCTCAGGATTTTAGAGTATGGAGAAGTAGCTCTCAATGGTAGTGTAGACTTGGAAACTCAGATTTACACAGTCCAAGTGTTTGATAAAAGAATCAAATACATTTTGCGTTTAAAACATCATAAAATACACTATTGGTGTACATTGTGTTATTCAAGAAAGAGAAATGGAGAGGGCGCCACATAGCGTGATATTGTTTCACAAAGGATATTACAACAAGCAGAATGGTAATGCGCTTACCGGAGACTGTGGTACTGTGCTGTGACCAGTACTGAAAAGCCTGCTAGCACTTAAGTCAGTGGCTAGTACACTGTCAGATCTAATTCCTCCCGGGGCTTTATCCTGGGGCCAAGGGATGGTGCTGTGGGCGTTTCTATGTCCAACAACTAAGGTGTGTTGCTCAATTGGATTTAAACCAAAAATAGAGTGAACAACTTCCCAAGTTTAAAAGATTTCAAATCAGCTTTATTATAACGCGTTTCTCAACCACCAAGGGTCGTTTCTTCAGATATCAAAGCGAATAAAAAGTATTGCAAAACTTGACAATTTATACACATTGGATAGATAAAAAGGAAGTTGTCACATAAATTACAAACCAATGAAAAACATTTCAAGACTCACCTGAGAGGCCGAACAAAGGGCTTCACAGGTGTTACAATGGGTGTGAAAACAGCATTGAAAGGTCATAATTATTTAAAATTGAATCAGCTGTAAACTTCAGCTAAAAGAAGGTCTTAGATCCATAAACATAGTATATTAAAAAGAGAAACAAAGACAAAAAATAATAAATAAATAAAAACAAAACCTGCAATTCCAAATATCGAATTTAAAATTATATAAATTGTTTTTTTATATAAACATATGATGCTCAAAAAATTGCACCTATAAAATGTATTGGAATGTGATAAAAATAAAATAATCTAAAATAAAAGAACCATGACAGGGTCAGTTGTGAATAGTAATGTGTCTGAGAATTTTGTTGTATATTTAAAGGGATATTTGCAATACGTTAGATATAGAAATATATCCAAATGTTAATTCTAAGCTTGTATATAAATGATGTGTGAAATGATACCTATTGAACGATCATTGTATATGTGCATAGAAAAAATAGCAATAATGGTTATATAAAAAAGAGCAAGTTTGATCCATTATAAGTAAGAGACGATAATGTGTATTTAATATTTTTTCTATTTAAAGGGACATTTACAACAAGAGATGTATCTATACTTGGTATATTTCAATTCTAAGTGGTAAAACTAAAATATAAAATATAAACTAGTGTGCGAATCCTGCATAGAGTGTTGTCAGTTAGCAATTATTGTAGTGGAATGTAGAAACATAGTAGTGCTAAAGACTGTTTATTGGTGAATTGCACTAGCAATATTGAGAAAATGAGATAACCCATGGACATCTTGAATGTTAGCAGTGTACTTAATAGGCATCTATTTTCAAAGCTGTTTGTACATAGTGCCTAAAGACTGATCTCCATTTTGTTTTTGGTCTCACCACTATGGAATGAGTTATAGAATTCAATAGAAAATATTAGACGATATGTGTTTGGCAAAAGTGTAACATGTATGAAAAATGGACAGACCTCAATATTGTTGATGGAAAGGGTGCATGTGTGAAATGTAAGAACAAGATAATGTTACGATCTGTCTGTTGGTGAGTTGTACTAGCAATATCGATAAAATTAAGTAACCTAAGGACATCTTATTGTTTATATACAGTGTACTTGATAGGCATCTATTTTTAGAGCTATTTATGCATAATATTTATTGACAGTATGCTTGATAGGCATCTATTTTTAAAGCTATTTATGCATAATGTCTAAAAACTGATCTCCATTTATGTTTTTAGTCTTGCCACTATGGGAAAAAATTATGAGATTCAAAAAGGTATTAAACGATATGTATTTGGCATGTGTTTAGCGTGTTGGAATAATATACAGACCTCTGTATTGTTGATGAAAATGGTGCATATGTTGTGAAACATTGTGGATGCATGTATCGTGTGTATTAATTGTAACAAAAAATGTTGTAGTGTGTTGGTGTATATGAAGTTTTGTGAGTATAAAATTGATATATGGTATAAAGTAGTGTGAAAGTGATATTAAATTCAATATCAAATGGATGAACTGCAATTGTTGCTACAATGGGCACTCGGACGCAGATAACAATACATCCATAGTGTCACAAATGTAAATGTATGGATTTGATGTTAAATGTAAACAGTGTATGGATATGATACAGAAAAAGAAAAAGAAAAGTAATGGAATAAAGGCTATATTATAGTTGGGGGTGTATAGGGGTTGTGAAACCAGAGGGTTAATTAGTTCGCTGTGGCAGTGATGTCAATCAATTGAAGGCTGCCAGATCTAAATTGGCATTGAGCCCCAATGGATATAGTGTTCTTAAACGATATATCCAAAATGTTTCACGTTGTCTCAATTTGAGTAGTCTATTGTAATCATTATTTTTTGGAACAAAATCAATCGGAATATAATTATAGATATAAGGATTTCCATTATGTTTTGTCAAACAATGATGGGGTATGCTGTGTTTAATGTTCTTTTTTTTTTACTGTTCTTACAGTTTCGATGGTGTTCCCCCCACCTCGTACGAAGTCTCCTTGATGTACGGCCTACGTACTGGAGGCCACATATGCACTCCATGAGATATACTGTGTAGGAGGATTCACAGTTGAAAAAAATAGAATTCTGAAAATTTTCCCCTGTAACTGTGGATTTGAAATTCTTTATGCCAGATTTAATAATTTTGCATGTCCCACAGCCAGATTTGCCGCATTTGTATAGCCCACATAACCCAAACAGACCTTTATTTGGTATTTGAATGTGATTTTTATTTGTTCTCTGAACATGTTTGACTTTTTTGCTTGGAGCTAGTTTGCTTCTTAATGTAGGCGCTCTTCTATAAACTATTTTTGGTTTTTCTTTTACCAGATGTTTAAGTATGGGATCTCTTTGAATAATGTGCCAATGTTTGTGTAATATATGTTCTAATTGTTGAAAATCAGAATTGAATTGTGTTATAAAAAGCGTCTCTCTTGTCATGGTGTCGTGTGATTGACTATTCGCTTTTTTGTTGTTGGTTAAAATATCATTTCTGTTTAATGATGATGCCCTTTCTAGAGATCTGTCTAATAGATAACGGGGATATTCTTTTTCTAAAAACCTGTTGTATAGGATTTTGCTTTGTTCCAAAAAAGTACTATGGTCTGTGCAATTTCGTCTGATTCTTCGAAATTGGCTGTAAGGGATATTGTGTATCCACTTTTTGTGATGGTTGCTCTTATAATTGAGAAAACTGTTGCTATCTACATCTTTGAAATAGGTTTTTGATTTAATTTGATTATTGTCAATACTTAGATTTAAGTCCAAATATTCAATATGTGTTGTTTGAATGTTAGCTGTAAATTCGATACCCATATCATTTTGGTTGAGAGATTCTGTAAATTTGATTGCTGTAATATTGTCCCCTCCCCAAAGAAAAATCAAATCATCTATATAGCGGCCATAGAAGACCAGGTCTGACCCCAAGTTTGCCGAATAGATGTACTTTTCTTCAAATAATCCCATGAATAGGTTGGCAAAACTTGGGGCAAACCTGGTCCCCATGGCCGTACCTTTAGTCTGCAAATAAAAAGTGTCTTGATATAAGAAATAATTGTGTTGGAGTATAAATAGAATGCTTTCTAAAATAAAATCACGTTGTAGGTCTGGTAAATGTCCTTTTTAAGAAAGTGTTCAATTGCTTGTAAACCTAATGTATGTGAGATATTGGAGTATAGCGAACTGACGTCGCATGTTATCCACAATAAATTTTTGCCTTCTATACTGATGTTATTCAAAAGTTGCAGTAAATGAGAGCTGTCCTTGATGTATGAAGGCAATGTTATTACATGTTTCTGAAGGTGCTGGTCTACAAAATATGACAGATTATATGTAAGATTGCCTATTCCAGCGATAATGGGACGTCCTGGTGGATTATTTTTGTTTTTATGTATTTTTGGTAGGTGGTAATAGTGGGCTATGCTGGGATTTTGAATTTTTAAAAAATCTTTTTCGTTCTTATTTAATATCTTTAAGGAAAAACCTTTGTCTATGAGTTTGGTGTATGTTTGTAGATATGTGTTAGTTGGATCTTGATGTAAAATCCTGTAGTAGTTGTTATCATCCAATATCCTATTTGCCTCTGTAATATAATCCTCTAAATTTTGTATAATTATTCCTCCGCCTTTATCGGCATCGCGGATGATGATGTTGGGATTATTTTGCAAACTTTGGACAGCTTTTTTGTGACTTAGATAAGAATAATTTGTCTTTTGTTTTTTGGAATGTAGTGCTTTCTCGAAGTCTTCCAAAACCATGCTTTGGAAGAGTTCAATATAATCTTTTTTCACATTGGTCGGATTGAAATTTGATTTGATTTTGACATCAGTGTGTATGTATTCATCAAATAAATGGGTAGTGAGATCCTCAGTTTGTGAATATATGCATGTTAGATCTTTGTTCGATGGCATTGGATCAGTTAATATGACTTGTATATTGGGATTGGCTATTTTACTCGATTTGAGTTTTTTGTTGGCAAAATATTTTTGTAGTGTCAATTTGCGTGTGAAGTGGTTGAGATCTACAAAAATGTCAAACATTCTGGGTGTATTGGGTGGGCAAAAAGACCTTTCTTTAAAACTTTTTTTTCAGGAATGGATAATTCATAAGATGACAAATTGAAAATCCCTTGGTCTAATCTGGATAGTTTCTTTTCCTTGGTGGCAAGGGCTCTACCTCTAGAGCCTCGTTTTCTGTAATGTGAGGTCTTTTTCCTGCTCTTATTAATGGACTTTCGTTTCTTGTACTGGGACCTGACCCTAAAAAATGAGTGGAATTGTTGCTAGTGCTGGGAGTTTCAGAGTCTGTAGCTAGATTTCTAGGTTCTGAAGATAAAACGCTGAACCTATTTGGATGTTCGTAGTATTCCTGTTCTTTAGGATATGTGTTCATGTGTTGAGTGGTGGGATTAATAATTCTTGGTCCCATATATTGGGATTTCTGGAAATTAGAACTGGGTGAATTATGGTCTGATGTCATATAACAATCAGCATATACATTGGAGGGTTCTAATATCCGATTTCTGGGATTGTGATGTGTTCTCTCGGATTGGTGTGTATATTGGGGTTCTTGTTGGTGGTGTCGTTGAGTTTGATAGGATTGGTATGAAGGTGAAAAAGATGTATGTGAGCTATGAGGTCTGTTGTAATTATGGTTAAGGCGTGATTGGTGTTGATGGTGAGCATGTTGTTGTGCCTGTTGTTTGTATTGGTGTGTGTGATGAGATATGTTATTATATCCTCTGTTATTAGTCCATGTATATCTGTTGTTATAACTAGTTTGTGGTGTTCCATAATGTTGCAAAGAATTGTTATGGTCAGAGTAGTTGGAATGATTGTAATGGTTGTCTGAATGATTTTGGTAATGATTATTATTTGCTATAGTTTTTTGCCCTTTTCTTTTTCCATATTGGACAGTTTTCCATTCGTTCTGGGTATTATTGGGATTGATCTTGTTTTCCTGTGTGTCATTCTGACGATTAAAAGAATACACACAATTGTTAACATAATCCTCATGGTCTCTCTGTAATTTTTTATTTTTAATATTAACTAAGTTTTCCTGGTATCTATCAGTTCTCTCGTTAATATCTTTGTTGATTTTGATGTAATCTGGATTTTGTTGGTACACTTTGAGATCAGTTTGTATTTTCTCTATATTATTGCTGCTCTGACTATAAAGTTTTCTTCTATGATCTATTAAAATTTTGATCAGATTCATGGAGCATAAATTTAAAGCTTCATACCATCTTTTAAGAATTTCTGGGTCCTCTTTAAAAGAACAGTGTTTTAATAGTCTAAGGCCTCTGGGTATGTAATTAATCTCTAAATATTTTTCTAAGGTGGTTAAATCCCACCAATGTCTATGCTCTTTATTGATTTCTTCTTCTAATAGGTAAAAGAGGTCTCTCATTGGTTTTATGTCATGTGTGTCAGATAATACTTATGTGACTGAAATATCTTTGGATAAATTAAACCCCAAACGTTTGGAGCTCCTTTCCTCCTTAGTTTGCATGTTTTGGAGTGCCGATAAACTAGAAGGGGTGTGAAGAAATGTGTAGTTATAAAAACTTTTATGAAAATAGTTTTGTGTTAATGGAAAAAAATTGTCCCTGAGATATGTGATTTGTAGCGAAAGATGCTATAATGTGAATGTATAGTGAATATGTGGATACCCAGTGTTATTCCTCTTTTGAAAAAGCATACAAATTTACATTCGGTATTAAATGAATGGCAATCTAAATTGTGTTGTGCTGAGTATTTGAAAAATAAGTGAATTAAAAAACCGTTTTTGGTTATGTGTGATCGTGAAAAAAGGGGGGGGGGTGGCTGGGGGGGGGGGTAAAGGGCTATTTGTGTAAAACGTGATTCTAAGAAAAATTGATAACAAAGGTGGCTAACGTAATAGCACTAGTGTGAGATATAAATATTAACAGAAGTTGGTAATTCAAAGGTTAAAACAATCTTAAGCTATTGCAATGTTTGTACAACTGTAAACTTGTGAATAAATCAAGTGCATTCGATTGTGAAATTAATATTAAGACAAACATATAGTACCAAAATCATAAATATAACATCTATTTAGCTGCAGCCTTGCTTGGCTCTCTTCAAAAGAAGAATGGTATAGTATCTCACTGGGAGATACGAAGGCGCGCTGCTATAGATAATAAAAAAGTGTGCAAAATACAAATATTAATAAGAAACCCAAACAATAATGACAAGTCCCACAAATAGTTACTCCGTTCTCGCCAAGTATGTCTCACTCAAATAACGAGTCTAGGAAGAGATAATGGCAGTCCTATATCGGTCTGGTGGTCTTGTTAATCCAAAGGTTCCTGTGTAGGCAGCTCCTCTTGTTTTCAGTACTGGTCACAGCACAGTACCACAGTCTCCGGTAAGCGCATTACCATTCTGCTTGTTGTAATATCCTTTGTGAAACAATATCACGCTATGTGGCGCCCTCTCCATTTCTCTTTCTAAAACAGTGATATCCCTGCTCTCTGGGAACAAGAGGAGCTGCCTACACAGGAACCTTTGGATTAACAAGACCACCAGACCGATATAGGACTGACATTATCTCTTCCTAGACTCGTTATTTGAGTGAGACATACTTGGCGAGAACGGAGTAACTATTTGTGGGACTTGTCATTATTGTTTGGGTTTCTTATTAATATTTGTATTTTGCACACTTTTTTATTATCTATAGCAACGCGCCTTCGTATCTCCCAGTGAGATACTATACCATTGTGTTATTCAAGTCTTTAAAATGTAAAACCTATGCAATGCGTTTCTCGGTAAACACCCGTTCATCAGGCATACTAAGTCTATCTGTTTATGCCTATAAAAAGGGCTACGCTACCCAGAACACACCCCCTTCCCCCTGGGTCACAGACCAATCATTACCTTTCATTTGCCAATGTGCTGTTGCATTGCCAAGGCAGCTTCTCATTACCAATAGAAGGATGTCATTGTCCCCGCCTACCTGTAATTTTCTGATAGGCTAGCGTCATAATGACATTTGTTATGTAAACAAACTGGGTGCATGAACTGCTGATATACTATGAGACATGGCTGGAAATAGATAATGTGTAAGTAACGAAATGCTGTAGTGTGCAATCTGTTCCAGAAACCGGTATATAAACTATCTGAAGTGTAAAAAATGTATTAGATAGTGTGTACATCATATAAATATATATGTAATCCGCTCTAAAAGTGGATACAATAAATATATCTAGTGAAAAAGGTTTTGTGTGGTTTATGTAATAACAAATAGTGCTATCGTAGTTGGCATCATAGAAAGAGGATTAATAATGTGAAGAACCATATCTAAAGTGTATCTACATAAATATAATACCATGATACATGTATCCATGTGCACATGAGTGTGTATATTTTTAAAGGTACATTCAAGAATGAATATAGTGAGCTTAAAGTGTTTTATAGCCCTACCTAACTAAACAATAAAACTAATTCTAGCAATAATAATACATGTGATAAATAGTGTAATGAAATTGCTCACTGCCATTGAATGTAAAGCATGTGACTAATAATGAGTTAGGTTTTAAGTATGTCACTAAAAATGCATTAAAAATATGACATGCGTGATGCTAAAGTAGCCCAAAGGGTCAATCTGGAAGTATTCAGTAATGCCCAAAATAAAAAGTTGTATATAGGGAAAACCAAGGTACATTCATCCCTGAAACAAAAGTTTTTACAGGATATTCAAGATTATATACAGTCGCCATTTTCTGATAGTTATAGTATATATTCATATAGAAAAATTGAACTAAACAATTGTACCCAATAATGGACTACAACAATATGCAGAGCATCTGAATAGTATTAATGAAATACAGCAGAATCAATGACTTCATTTAGACCTAAAGGAAACGAGGACTGGCATCTGTATATCCAATAGGTCTCCCTTTGTCTAATTTTGGAAAATCTATTGTAACTAGCACTAGGGGGAATGTTCTCTATGGGAGTTATTCTCATGGGACAAATACCACTTGCATTTTTTAGATTTTTTGTGTCACATTCCTTAGATGTTCACTTCACCTAGTACAGATTTTTCTCTAGGTACGACCTATGTATTGTATTCCACACTCTCATATCAGGGCATATACAACAAAGGTGGAATCATATGATAACCTCCTTTTTATGGGAAATTGTTCACCTTTTGTGTTGGAAATTAAAGCGGTGCACCCATGAGTAATATACTTACACATGAAGCATTGCTTTTTTCCACATCTGTATGTACCAGTACCCACATGCTTGTGTGGAAAATTTAACCCATCTTTTTTTATTTTCTTGGACATGACTACTTTACTTGGTGCCAGTTTTTGTTTTAAAGTTGGTGCCCTTTTGCAAACCAGTTTGGTTGAAGTGTTTTTCAAGATAGGGTCTTTTAACAGAATAGGCCAGTGTTTTTTTCAAAACTTTACTGCTCTATGGTTTGAGTTATACTGGGTTACAAAAAGTGGTTGCTCTGAAAATATATTAAAACCGCAAAACCCCAGACGTACGTTTCGGCCTATTGTGGGCCTTGTCAGTGAGGTGCAGCCATATCCCTCTAGGCACACTGAGCAACGGGTCCACGTTTGGATTCCCGCATCACACTTAGGGCGACTTCCCTAAGTGTCATAATTTGCATAAATAAAAAGAGAGAAGCGCTCAACCTGGGAACGAACAATAGCATAATAGCTTGTTCTATGGCTAGTTACCACCCTAGAAGCAGCCTCTTTTTGCTCAATATGTGCCTTTCACAGAGAAGACCTTTCCTGTAGCATATCAGTCTGATCCTGACTTCACAGTACAGTCCAGCCCCGAAATACCAGGCAATCCCTCTCTGAACAAGAGAAACAGCAAAACCCCAGACGTACGTTTCGGCCTATTGTGGCCCTCGTCAGTGAGGTGCAGCCATATCCCTCTAGGCACACTGAGCAACGGGTCCACGTCTAGATTCCCGCATCACACTTAGGGAGACTTCCCTAAGTTTCATAATTTGCATAAATAAAAAGCTTGTTCTATGGCTAGTTACCACCCTAGAAGCAGCCTCTTTTTGCTCAATATGTGCTCAATATGTGCTTTTCACTAGAGGGATATGGCTGCACCTCACTGACGAGGCCCACAATAGGCCGAAACGTACGTCTGGGGTTTTGCTGTTTCTCTCGTTCAGAGACGGATTGCCTGGTATTTCGGGGCTGGACTGTACTGTGAAGTCAGGATCAGACTGATATGCTTCAGGAAAGTTTTTCTTTGTGAAAGGCACATGTTGAGCAAAAAGTGGCTGCTTCTTGGGTGGTAACTAGCCATAGAACAAGCTATTATGCTATTGTTCGTTTCCAGGTTGAGCGCTTCTCTCTTTTTATACATGCAGCAAAGTGACTGTCCAGGAAAACATGTTGGCTGTGGCACTGAAAAGGTCAATCCTGACATCCTGCACTGCCTATCATATTACATCACACACTACACAGCTATTATGTAGTACATAACAGAACACTAAGAACAGTTATAGTTAAAGTACACAATACAAACAAGTGAACTCAAGACACACAGAGCTAATTGAAATGAAATTAGCTGGCCAGTTCTTACCACATTGTCCATGTTTTCTTGGGTAGTCAGTCTAGCTGTGTTATGAGTAACAGATGAAGCAGTGTATGCATGGAGACACCTGAAAACTGCTGACTTGATTTTTGACTGATTTATTTGATTGATTGGACTGATGATTTGTGTTTCTAAGTGTAGTAAAGGTAGTACAATGCACACTGCTTCATGTGTTAGTCATTTAGCTGAGTGACTGTCCATGAAAACATGAGGGATGTGGCATGGACAAGGTCAATCCCGCAACCTGTTTTTAACATCCATGCCTCAACTAATAGCAGCAGCACTGCTGCATAGTACAGTAAGAGTACATTACATTTTCCCATAATAAAACAGAGAATACAATACAAAACATTAGCACATGTCCTGGATAGGGCATTGGCCATCCCTACAGCCAGACTGCAGTCAGTGCACTAAGTGAATGCATAGTTTCACACAGGAGGGAAATGTGAATCAAGAAGTAATTTGACCTGACAATATCACAATGGGTTAGTTAGTCATAGTGAGTGAAACATTAAGTACAAACTATAAGATGTAGAGCTTGTAATAGGAGGGCCCAGGAAGAAATTCTGATAATTTGTAGTACTAGTAAATAATTTAGTAATATTATGTAATAACATAATATATTATATATATAATAATTATTTCCTATAATATATATTTAAAATCAGAGAATAACAAATATATAACTTTACAAAATTTGTATTTCAAGCATTACTGCTGGTGGTGGACTAGTTAAGGTTAATTATAACGTTGACAGGTCACCACATTTCCTCTTGTGCTAAACACCCTCTCTGATGGTGAACTAGTTGCAGGAACAAATATATTTTTGTGCAAGCTTGCTTAATTTGGGAAAGTTAATCTGATGTAGTTTTTCCACCATTGCAGAGGATTTTTCTCACTATCAATGGAGGGAGAAAGCAGGTAGCTGTTCTGCTCTGATGCTATCACTTCTTCAAGTTGCAGAGATGGCACAGCGGACTCATTCTTGAAAAAGCTTCCTAAGAGTTTCTTGATTGCTTTGTGGGAGAAGGACCATCTGTTGCAGTTGCTTTCTTCTACAACAACAACATTTACAATTACTTTGCATGGGGGACTGCCGATTGCTTGACCTCGCTCCTGCATGACTTGCTGCTCAGACACAATGGCCATATCAGTTATCACCCTGGCCTTGATGCTTGGAATTGTATCCACATTTATGTAGCTTGTTTTGAATCCTGGATCAAGGAATGATGCCATATCTTGCAGATCTTGAGTATCTTCATAATTTCTATTCATATATGCAAGAATTTTATATTTTCAGTGTCTTTGTCAGGTCAGAATAATCTTCCTCCAGAGCCACTATCTTTGTATTTTAATAGATGCAGAAATGGTTTCAGATATGATATTCTGACTTAGATCTCTCCATAAAGGGCATCCAGTAAAATCTTGAAATTGACCCAGTGCCTTACTAAAATATTCAAGAACATCAGTGTCCTGCCATTGTGGAACCAGATGCCCTTTTTTCTGTCTGCACAGAGAACCTGAGTCAATGCTCTCTGTTGCGCTAAAACTCTATCATCTGTTGTCTTCAGCTCCACCTTGTTGGGCACTCTATTATAAGTGAATTCTTTGGCAGTTGAAATTCTTCCTGGGCTTGAGTTAATGTCATCTTCTTTTTGATGAAGTAGTGCACAGTTAAACTCGTATATAAAAGGCTTCATTGGTCATCTTAATCACATATCTGTTGTTGCATATAGTATTCCAATTGATTTTTCTCAGATTCAACTACAGTTTTGTAATTTGCATTCATTTCTGGGATTGCAACTACTGTGAAGTATTTGTGAGATGGCAGTTGGTATTTCTTGTCGTGTGTGTATCATTATTTTTTTTTTTTTTTTTTAAGCCTTAGTTACTAACAGTGTATGCAGGCACCATGTTTTTAAACATATAATATGCAATAACGATGGTTATTTCTATATGCCTTTTTAAGTTCTTTGCATATGGTGATGTGCTTGAAAATGCCTTCATGATTGATTGTTGCACTTTTTGCTCAACTTTACCTTCACAGCTTTTTGGTGGTGTTGTCTTTTTCTCTGCCTGTGTTTTTTTGCCATACATTGTTCAAATATTTCCTTATGACACTTTTTAAGGTGCTGGAACAGGTTTGTTGTGTTACTTCATTTTGTTGCAACGCTCGTTCCACAAATCTTGTAGATTACTTGGTTCTGTGTCGCATCTTTTCTGAATCCAAAATATTCTCAAACAACTGATGTTGAATGTCTCTTTGGCAACAAGAAGTAATCATCCATCATCATTGTTATTGTTGGACACGGACAGCTCTGGATCAGAACTCATCTTGAATTTTTTCTACAGCACACACTACCAGCTGGCACAAAAAATGAGGAGATTTATACTACCGCACACACTGCCAGGTTCAGTAGGGTGGCACAATGAGAGACAAGAGATCACACTCAGGCTTGCACTTGAATAGAAAGACAACAATTGATTGGGCGTGATGATGCAGTTAGCTGTTACAGCTTAGCTCAGATGATAGCTTCTTCAAGTTGCAGAGATGATGCAGCGGAAGCCGTCTTGAAAAAGCTTCCTAAAGATTTTTGAATTTTAACTATTTTGAATCAAGGAGGATGATATGCTTCTGCTGCAATTAAGACAAGAGACCACAGGCTTGCACTTGAATATAATGAAGACGGCAATGGGATTGATGACGCAGTCACCTTGATTGAAGAGACCACAGGCTTGGTGCACTTGAATATAAAGAAGACAACAATGTGCTTGATGATGCAGTCACCTTGATTGAAGAGGCCACAGGCTTGCTGCACTTGAAGAATATAAAGAAAACAACAATGGGCTTGATGATGCAGTTACCTAGATTGAGAGACAAGAGACCACTGGCTTACACTTGTAATGAATTGAATATAAAGAAGACAACAATGGGCTTGCTCATCATGTTTATTTGAGAATGAGGCAACATTGGCTTTCACTGGAGGAGACTGACGTTGTTGTTGTTGAAGACACTGGCTTTGGATGAATGATCGTGCTGTTGTAGAAGACACTGGCTTTGGATGACTGACCGTGCTGTTGTAGAAGACACTGGCTTTGGATGACTGACCTTTCTGTTGTAGAAGACACTGGCTTTGGATGACTGACCGTGCTGTTGTAGAAGACACTCGCTTTGGATGACTGACCGTGCTGTTGTAGAAGACACTGGCTTTGGATGACTGACCGTGCTGTTGTAGAAGACACTGGCTTTGGATGACTGACCGTGCTGTTGTAGAAGACACTCGCTTTGGATGACTGACCGTGCTGTTGTAGAAGACACTCGCTTTGGATGACTGACTGTGCTGTTGTAGAAGAAGAAACAGGATGCAATATATTCTGGAACCACAGGTGTTGGGTGACTTTGGTGAACATAAAATAGTTTTATAGAATAATGCGGTGGGAGGGAGGAATAAATAGACATATAATGGTAGGGGATGGCAGAGGAGACAAGTTCTAATTTTTGGAAAGACAACAAACATACACAGAAACAAGGGACTGGGAGGGACATCCAAAAAAATAAAAACTTTTTATTCATTAAATTAATTTCTGTTCTGAATCAAGAGCAATAGACTATCTACTACACTCAACTCAATTATATATTTTATATATAATAAAAATTATTATATATCTAAAAATAGATTTTAAAATTGACCCAGACAGGGAATGGAACCAATGTTATGTGTCACATAAGTTAATAATTAAAAAAAAAAAAAAAAAAAAAAAAAAAGGCAGTGGCACTTTAAATTTTTTGTACAATACTACTCACTTTAGAGTCACAACTTTGGGCGCATGTCTCGCCGCCACACCACCGCTTGACCACCGCCACACTCCCAGATGAAGGGCTGTTGCCGTTGCTACCACTCTGCAAATAAAATGGCAGTTTTGCGGGCTTCTCGGGTCCGCCCATGGGTCCGACTCTCATCCTCCCTTATACAATTGAAGCCTGGAGGACTCCACCTCAGTTTTCATGATGAACAGAGTAATTTTTTCCAAAAAAAGTGGACTCTCGTGGTTTTTAAATCGTGGCGGTTAATCGCAGTTTAAAATCACATCTGTGATTAATCGTGCAGCCCTATACCTGTATATTTGAGAGAAAATGAATCCCCATACTGTTATTATTCAGTGTGAACACAAATTCTGAGGCCTCGGTTGTGGATACCTCAAATACAAAGATTAGATTGTCGATATAACGGCCATAGAACACCAGATTGCCCCTCCATTTGGAGATCCCTCTTTCTCTCCTCCTTTCTCTCCTCCTTTCTCTCCTCCTTTCTCTCCTCCTTTCTCTCCTCCTTTCTCTCCTCCTTTCTCTCCTCCTTTCTCTCCTCCTTTCTCTCAAAAACCCCCATAAAATGATTTGTAAAAAAGTGGGGCGAATCTGGTGCCCATGGCTGTTTCTTTGATCTGTAGATAGAATTAGTCTAGGAATTGATGTAATTATGCTTAATTATATAATCAATAAGTATAATCAAATACTCCTTTTGAATATCTGGCATAAATAAATCCCTCTCTAAATAGGTCCGAATTGCCTCAATAACTATGTCATGGGAGATGTTGGAATAAAGCGCTCCCACATCGCAAAACAACCACAGAGAGCTCTTTTTACGCTTAATGTTATTTAATTTGAGTAATTCTGTGGTGTCTTTGATGTAAGAGGGTAACCTACACACATATTTCTGCAGAAAAGGGTCAATATATTATGACAATTTATCAGTAATGCTGTTAATCCTCGCTATTATTGGTCTTCCAGGGGGTTTGACCCTACTCTTATGCACAGTAATCATTTATGTCTACGTTACAATTGCTCAAACAAATCGCACACCTCTCTGCTTGCTCAGTCATCTGAAGCGTTTCGTGCCTCTGGCGCTTTCTCATGAGGGTTCCATCTTTTAACTAAACTCCTCTCCTCTCCTTTTCCTACGTAAGCTATTCAATATTTAACTCTTTCCATAGCACGGTTTAATTATTGGGTAACTAACAGTATGTAACATTCGATAACTGTCAATGCTATACTCTTGTGATGACGATATGTTTTCATAACATAGTGCTACATCATGTGAGATGTTGCATAGTGA
Source organism: Bombina bombina (assembly GCF_027579735.1). Classification (NCBI taxonomy): domain Eukaryota; kingdom Metazoa; phylum Chordata; class Amphibia; order Anura; family Bombinatoridae; genus Bombina; species Bombina bombina. The sequence continues at coordinate 300,988,133 of NC_069501.1, read as the reverse complement.
TCACTAGTAGTGTAACTTACAACATATTTCTACAATTAAAAACATCCATATTACTAAAAAACTTATGCAAAAGTTTACCTTGAGTGTTACTTCTTAAGCTAGCAGCTTTACAGATGCAAAGATAGGACAGGACATTATAGGGAGCAAATACTATTTCAGAATAATTCTTTATAATATACAAATTTTAGATACTTATTATTACGAGCTTACGTAATATATACAGATTTATTTGTACAGGAACTTTAAGCCTGGATTATACTGTTATTCTGGCAAGTTGTTATGAATAGAGTGTGAACAAACTTATTTATTACGGGTGAATAGGATATAATGTTCTCATGAATCATAAACACATTAACCTATTAATTCACTCCCTGGTATATGTTTACATCTCATCTCTTATTTAGACCCTTTGGTTCCATTGTATCCATATAGAATATCCATTTTCACCTAACAGTTTCATTCTATGTCCTCCTCTATATGGTTTGGGGATAAAGTCTATAGCCAGAAATTTAAAGGCTTTCTTTTTTGCTTCATGCAAGTTAAAATGTTTGCCTATCGGGGTCCAAGGAGGGACTTGGTAAATTCAATCGTAGGGTCTTTAGATAATTTCTTATAATAATCCTGTATCCCAAAGTATACTACAAACTTCATCTTTGTAATATAAATAGTCCTGGAGGAATATGCCACCCCCTTTATCCGCCTGGCAGATTACCCAGTTTTGGGTATTGGTGAGGCTTTTCAAGGCTCTTGCTATATTTGGCCATATTTTACGTTGCCCCAATATGTGGTTAGGTATAGACCCCCAGTCCTACAAAACAAGCTGTTGGAATAGATCAATGTATGAGACATCATCTCTTGGGGGATTAAAGTTAGAGGTGGTAGCAAGTGATGTATGTATTACTCCTTCAAATAATTAATTGATCAGTTCATCTGGTTCCTCATATATACTATTACAGAAGGGAGCCATCAATTTTTCAAAGCTTTTAAAGGGACAGTCAACACCAGAATTTTTGTTGTTTAAAAAGAAAGATAATTCCTTAATTACCCATTCCCCAGTTTTGCATAACCAACACAGTTGTTGTTGTTGTTGTTATTATTATTATTATTATTATTATTATTATTATTATTATTATAATAATAATAATAATAATAATAATAATAATAATAATAATACACATTTTACCTCTGTAATTACCTTGTATCTAAGAATCTGCTGACTGCCCCCGTATTTCAGTTCTTTTGACAGACTTGCATTTTAGCCAATCAGTGCTCACTCCTAGGTCACTTCATGTTCATGTGCTCAATGTTATCTATATGAAACAAAATGCATTCAGATTAGAGGCAGTCTTCAAGGTCTAAGAAATTAGCATATGAACCTCCTAGGTTTAGCTTTCAACTAAGAATACCTAGAGAACAAAGAAAAATTGGTGATAAAAGTAAATTGGGAAGTTGTTTAAAATTTCGTGCCATATTTAAATCATGAAAGTTTTTTTTTTTCTCAAACTTGACTGTCCCTTTTAAGGCAAAATACCTCTGGGGAGAGAGTTTACATGTGTATTTATTTAAATCAACAAATAGATTAAACAAATTGTGGGTATTGGGTGGATAAACCCCTCCCTAATATTCTTACTTCATCATCTGATAATGTGTGAGAGGAGAGGTTGTAGATGCCATCTTTCAGTTTTTGTGGGGTTTCCCTCTACTTCTTCCTGTTTGGCTATGGTCTTTTTTCTGATTGGTGTTTTGATGTGTGTTTCTTCTCTATAACGGAGCTAGGTTGGGGGTCCCTAAAAAAAAAAAAACCTCATTAAATGTTGAAGCAATATTTTCAGATCTTGATTGGGTACTTCTGTGTCCATCTGTGTAATCTATTCTGGGGGACATTAAAGGCTTGAAATCTGTTAGTGATGAGGATGGTGTTAGGATTATCATAATGATAATGATTGTCTAGGCCCCCTAAATACTCTTTCTGTATAGTGAGTTCTGTTCCAGTGTGTTTTTTTCTTGATCTCTATTATGGGACATAATCTGGGTATTCCTATTATTGGTCATATTTTTGTTCTTATTTTTGTCTTTTTTTTTTTTCTTGTTCTTATTGTGATAGCCAGTAGTCCAATTGTTAGTATCTTTATTGACAGAGGTTCTCTTGAAGGAGTATACCTTTACTATAATCCTCCTTATCTCTTTATTTTACCGATTTTGATCTCTATCTGATAATCATCATCAGCTTTTATAGTCTGAGTGTTCAGTTTTTTATATTCTGAATGCTCTTTAAAGAGTACTAGTTCTTTTTTAACCATATCAATCTCTATAACTGTATCAACTAGTTTCTGTCTGATCAATAGGTCTATAAGTTTTAAAAGAGCATTCATATAGGGCCGAATACCATTTTTCCATAAGTGTACTATCATTTTTAAAAGTGCAATGTTTGAGTAATCTCAATCCTCTACGGATTTGCTTCTTCGCTTTATATTTCTTTAAACAATACAAATCCCACCAATGTCTGTGTTCAGTTTTTAGTAATTCTTCTAATTTATAAAACAGGCTTTCAATATTCATGTTAGGGGTGGGTATTAGATTGTTACCTTCTGGATTGGGCCCCTGATTATAACTTTGTCTCCTAAGGTAAAACTGAACACGAACATTGGTGGGATTTGGATTGTTTAGGGATTTGCTTCTTCTCTTTATATTTATTTAAACAATCCAAATCCCACCTCTAACTGTAATCCCCCTAGAGATGATGTCTCATACATTGATCTGTTCCAACAGCTAATTTTGGAGGACTGGGGGACTATACCTAACCACATATTGGGGCAACGTAAAATCTGGCCAAATGAAGCAAGAGCCTTGAAAAGCCTCACCATTAACCACAATTTGGTAATCCGCCAGGTGAATAAAGGGGCTGGCATAGTCCTCCAGGACTATTTAGATTACAAAGATGAAGCTTGTCGTATACTTTGGGATACAGATTAAAGTCCCTCTTACAAATTTTGGAATTGGGTGTTACTGATGGTATCTTAAACAAGAAAGAAAAGAAATATATTTAACCCCTGACCATCCTAACATTCCCTATTACTATCATCTCCCCAAACTGCATAAGAGTAGGGTTAAACCCCCTTGAAGACCAATAATAGCGGGGATTAACAGCATTACTGACAAATTGTCCGAATATATTGACACTTTTTTTTCTGCAGAAATGTGTGTAGGTTACCCTCTTACCCCAAAGACACCACAGTTTACTCAATTAAATAACATTAACCGTAAAAAGAGCAATTCAGACCTTTTTAGAGAGGGATTTATATATGTGAGATATTCAAAAGGAGTATTTGATTATCCTTATTGATTATATACTTAAGCAAAATTACTTCCAATTCCTAGACTAATTCTATCTACAGATCAGAGGGATGGCCATGGGCACCAGATTTGCCCCCAGTTTTTCAAATCTTTTTATGTTTTTGTGTGGGTTTTTTTGTGTGATATATATATATATATATATATATATATATATATATATATATATATATATATTTTTTTTTTTTTTTTTTTTCAAAATGGAGGGGCAATCTGGTGTTCTATGGCCGTTATATCATCGATCTAATCTTTGTATTTGAGGGATCCACAACCAAGGCCTCAGAATTTGTGTCCACACTAAATAATAAAAGTATGGGTATTCATTTTACCTCAAATATACAGGAAGAACAAATTACGTTTTTAGATGTTTTGACTTTGGGACCTGAGGGTCAGGCATGCATTTCCACCTAATTTAAGCAAGTCGCCTGTAACAATTTCTTACATTTTTCAAGCAATCACCTCTCTAGCTGGAAAAAAGAACATTCCCTTTAGCCAGTTTTGTCGGATTAGAAGAAACTGTAGTTCTATAGACAAATTTAATGAACAATCTAACATTTTATCAGAGAGATTTAAAGAAAAAGGGGGTACCCTCTTGACCTTGTTGTAAACAAGCAAAAAATTTAGATAGAGCCAATATATTGTCATCTAAAAATAAAAACCCAGATTTTTCTGAACAACCACTCTTTTTAACCCAGTATAATTTAAACCATAGGGCAGTAAGTAAAAGTTTTGAAAAAAAAAGTTTAAGAAAACTTTAACCAAACAGCCCAAACTGTTGTTTAAAAGGGCGCTGACTTTAAAACAAAAACTTGTAGTCGTGTCTAAGAAAATAAAAAAAGATGTGTCAAATCGTCCACACAAGCATGTGGGTACTGGTACATACAGATGTGGAAAAAGCAATGCTTCATGTGTAAGTATATTACTCATGGGTGCACCGCTTTAAATTCCAACACAAAAGGTGAACAATTTCCCATAAAAAGGAGGTTATCATATGATTCCACCTTTGTGGTATATGCCCTGACATGCGAGTGTGGAATACAATAAATAGGTCATACCTCGAGAAAAATCTACACTAGGTGGAGTGAACATCTAAACAATGTGACAAAAAAGTCTTTAAAAGTAGTGTTTCAAGACCCACTGCTTTAGAACATTCAAGTGGTATTTGTCCCATGAGAATAACTCCCATAGAGAACATTCCCCCTAGTGCCAAACTTAGACAAAGGGAGACCTATTGGATACACAGATGCCAGTCCTTGTTTCTCCAACATAGGTGTGTCCGGTCCACGGCGTCATCCTTACTTGTGGGATATTCTCTTCCCCAACAGGAAATGGCAAAGAGCCCAGCAAAGCTGGTCACATGATCCCTCCTAGGCTCCGCCTTCCCCAGTCATTCTCTTTGCCGTTGTACAGGCAACATCTCCACGGAGATGGCTTAGAGTTTTTTGTTTGTTGTTTATTCTGGTAAAAGGAGAGGTCAAAAAGCAACTTCTACCTCTCTCTCTTTTTGGCTTAAAAGCATCATCAGATTGGCTTATGAGACTGCCGGACGGCAGCCTCCTGAAAGAATCACAGCTCATTCCACTAGGGCTGTGGCTTCCACATGGGCCTTCAAGAACGAGGCTTCTGTTGATCAGATATGTAAGGCAGCGACTTGGTCTTCACTGCACATTTTTGCCAAATTTTACAAATTTGATACTTTTGCTTCTTCTGAGGCTATTTTTGGGAGAAAGGTTTTGCAAACCGTGGTGCCTTCCATCTAGGTGACCTGATTTGCTCCCTCCCATCATCCGTGTCCTAAAGCTTTGGTATTGGTTCCCACAAGTAAGGATGACGCCGTGGACCGGACACACCTATGTTGGAGAAAACAGAATTTATGTTTACCTGATAAATTACTTTCTCCAACGGTGTGTCCGGTCCACGGCCCGCCCTGGTTTTTTAATCAGGTCTGATGATTTATTTTCTCTAACTACAGTCACCACGGTATCCTATGGTTTCTCCTATGCAAATATTCCTCCTTTACGTCGGTCGAATGACTGGGGAAGGCGGAGCCTAGGAGGGATCATGTGACCAGCTTTGCTGGGCTCTTTGCCATTTCCTGTTGGGGAAGAGAATATCCCACAAGTAAGGATGACGCCGTGGACCGGACACACCGTTGGAGAAAGTAATTTATCAGGTAAACATAAATTCTGTTTTCCTTTAGGTCTAAATGAAGTCATTGATTCTTCTTTTTCATTGACTATTCAGATGCTCTGCCTATTGTTGTAGTGCATTATTCGGTACAATTTGTTAAGTTAAATGTTTCTATATGAATATATACTATGACTATTAGAAAATGGCGACACATTTTCATACGTTTCACTCATGAGAATAACTGTATTTAATCTTGAATATCCTGTAAACTTTTGTCTCGGGTGAATGTACCTCTGTTTTCCCTATATACAACTTTTTTTATTTTGGGCATTACTGAATAATTCTAGATTGACCCTTTGGGCTACTTTAGCATCACGTATGTCATATTTCTTTCATGTAATTGGCAAGAGTCCATGAGCTAGTGACGTATGGGATATACAATCCTACCAGGAGGGGCAAAGTTTCCCAAACCTCAAAATGCCTATAAATACACCCCTCACCACACCCACAATTCAGTTTTACAAACTTTGCCTCCTATGGAGGTGCTGAAGTAAGTTTGTGCTTGATTTTTATGTCTTCTATGATAAACGCTTGTAAGCATTCTGAAGCCCAATTCCTCTCATAGTACAGTGTTTATCAGAGGGATGTGAAGAGAGTATCGCCTGTTTGATTTTATGGTTTTCCTCGCGGGAAATCTTTTCAAGGGTTCTCCGTTATCGGTCATAGGGATTCATCTCCTACCTCCCTTTTCAGATCAACGATATACTCTTATATACCATTACCTCTGCTGATAGCTTTTGGTAAGTATGTATCATTATTTTAAGACACTCTCAGCTATGGTTTGGCGCTTTATGTATTAATGTAAAGTTTTAAATATACCTTATGTATTTTACTTATATTTGCCATGAGTCAGGTCTATGTGTATTTCCCGTTGCAGTCCAGCAGTTTCATTATGGGAATCTTGTTTAGGAAGTTTGTCTTACCTGGGGTATAGTCTTTTTTCCAATTTGACTTTTTTTTTTTTTTTAAACTTGCGGGCAAATAAGTGTCACGAGGGCGCAAAATGCTGTTATTTATTGCGTCATTCTTGGCGCAAGAAATTTTTGGGGTGCGAATATGCGTCAGTCATGACGCAAGTTCGTAATTTCCTGTGTCATGATGCAAGTTCGCCATTTCCTGCATCATGACGCAAGTATGTAATTTCCTGCATCTTAGTTAACGCTAGGTTGTTTGGCGCAAAATTGTGTTATGACGCGAGTTGCATCATTTCCGGATGTTTGTTGGCGCCAAAAAAAATTCCTAACTTCCGTTTGCGTTGTGCGTCATACGTGGCGCCAAAATAGTTTTATTTTACTTCCCTTTCTATATGCTCCTTGCCTTCTTTATGCTCAGATGGCTATGCTATTTGCTTTTTTTTTTTTTGCTAATTTAGCACTTGGAATTTTTCCCATTCCTGAAACTACTATATGTGGAAATAAGATATTTCTGTTTAATGTTGTTTGCTTTTTTTTAAAATTTTAAAAGATGTCTCAATCTGATCCTGTCTTGGAAGCTGCTGTAGGAACCATGCTGCCTGAACGCAGTTCTACCAAAGCTAAGTGTATCTGTTGTTAGCTAGTAGAGATTATATCTCCAGCTGTAGTATGTAACAGTTGTCATGATAAGCTTTTGAATGCAGAGAAGGTTTCTATTAGTGCTTGTACAGTATCTGTTCCTTCAACATCTAAAGTACATGATATCCCTGTTGATATGAAAAATTATATTGCTGATGCGATACAGGAGGCTATGGCTGCTATATCGCCTTCAAATAAACGTAAAAAGGTCTTTTAAAACTTCTCCTAATACTGATGAAATTTGTAATGACCGACAACATACTGATATATCCTCCTGATGATGATCTCTCTGGTTCAGAGAATCCTACGTTAGACATTGACACTGATAAATCATCCTATCTTTTTAAGATTGAGTATATTCGTTCTTTGTTAAAAGAAGTGTTAATAACTTTGGATATTGAGGAGTCTGGTCCTCTTGATAATAAATCCAGTAAATGTTTAAATTCCGTCTATAAACCTCCTGTGACTACTCCTCCTGAGGTTGTTCCAGTTTCTGATGTGATTGCTAAGGAATGGTCTAAGCCTGGTGGTACTTTTGTTCCTTCTTCAAGGTTTAAGAAGTTGTATCCTTTGCCAGTGGCTAGATTAGAGTTTTGGGGAAAAGTCCCTAAGGTTGATGGGGCTATTTCTACTTTTGCTAAATGTACTACTATTCCTATGGAAGCTAGTACCTCCTTTTAAGGATCCTTTAGATAGGGAAAATGAATCTTAGCTAAGGAAAGCTTATTTGCATTCTGGCTATATGCTCAGACCTGCCATTTCTATGGCCGATATTGCAGCTGCATCAACGTTTTGGTTGGATAGCTTAGCACACAGGGAAAAAGACTCTGATTTGCATAGCATTGTTCATTTGCTTCAACATGCTTATTATTTTATCTTTGATGCTATTTTTGATATAGATAAATGTTAAATCTATGTCTTTAGCTATTTTAGCTAGAAGAGCTTTATGGCTCAAATCATTGAATGCTGACATGGTATCTAAATCTAGGTTACTATCTCTTTCATTCCAGGGTAATATTTTGTTTGGTTCCCAGTTGAATTCAATTATTTACACTATTACCTGGGGGGGGGGGGGAGTAATTGTACCAGTTCCAATTCTGGAACAGGGTCTGGGTTTTTATTCAAATCTATTCATTGTCCCGAAGAAGGAAAATTCTTTCAGACCAGTTCTGGATCTGAAGTTTTTGAATCATTTTGTAAGAGTTACAACTTTCAAGATGATGACTATAAGGACTATTTTGCCTTTTGTTCAGCAAGGTAATTACATGTGCTCAATAGACTTACAGGATGTGTATCTTCATATTCCGATTCATCCAGACCACTATTGGTTTCTGAGATTCTCTTTTCTAGACAAGCATTACCAGTTTGTTACTCTTCCATTGGCCTAGCAACATCTCCTCCAAGAATCTTTTCAAAGGTACTCTGTGCCCTTCTATCTGTAATCAGAGAGCAGGGTATTGCAGTGTTTCCTTATTTGGATGATATCTTGGTACTGGCTCAATCTTTTCGTATAGCAGAATCTCACACAAATCAACTTGTGGTGTTTCTTCGAAGACATGGTTGGAGGATCAATTTACCAATGAGTTCCTTGATTCCTCAGACAAGGGTCACCTTTTTAGGTTTCCAGATAAAGACAAAGTCATGGACACTGAATCTAACAGACAAGAGACGAATGAAATTGGATTCTGCTTGTAGAAACCTTCAGTCTTGATCATTCCCTTCAGTGGCTATGTGCATAGAAGTTTTAGGTGTCATGATTGCAGCATTGGATGTGATCCCCCTTTGCTCATTTTTATATGAGACCTCTGCAGCTTTGCATGCTGAATCAATGGTGCAGGGCTTATACTCGGATATCACAGTTGATATACTTAAATTCCAACATTCAACTCTCTCTGTCCTGGTGGTTAGTCCATCATCGGATTATTCAAGGGGCCTCTTTTTTTCGTCCTGTCTGGACTGTGATTTCAACAGCTGCAAGACACACAGGTTGGGGAGCTTTCTGGGGGTCTCTGACAGCACAAGGAGTTTGGAATACTCGAGATGCGAGGTTGCCAATCAATATTTTAGAACTCTCTGCTATTTTCAGGGCTCTTCAGGCTTGGCTACTATTAAAGAGAGAATTATTAATTTGTTTTCAGACAGACAATATCACAACTGTGGCATATATCTATCATCAAGGGGGGACTTGCAGTCCTTTTAGCGATGAAATAAGTATCTTGGATACTTTCTTGGGTAGAATCCAACTCCTGTCTAATTTCTGTGATACATATTCCAGGTGTAGACAATTCAGAAGCAGATTATCTCAGTCATCAGTCTTTACATCCAGGGGAGTGGGGTCTCCCTGAAATAGATCTGATGGCTTCCCAGGTACCTTTCCAGGTCCAGAGATTCTCAGGCGGAGATGGTGGATGCGTTATTAGCAGTTCCTTTGTTTTACCAACCTGCTTACATTTTTCCGCCTCTAGTTCTCCTTCCAAGGGTAATCTCCAAGATCATATTGGGACAATCGCAAGTGTTTCTGATAGCACCAGCATGGCCTCACAGGTTTTGGTATGCAGAACTTGTCCGGATATCCAGTTGCCAACCTTGGCCACTTCCTTTAAGGCCAGACCTTTTGGCTCAAGGGCCGTTTTTTCCATCAGGATCTCAAATTGCTAAATTGGAAGGTATGGAAATTGAACGCTTAGTGCTTAGTCATAGAGGTTTCTCTGACTCAGTGATTAATACTATGCTACAGGCTTGTAAGTCTGTTTGAAGAAAGATTATCGGGTTTGGAAATCCTATACAGGTAGCCCTCCGTTTACGCCGGGGTTAGGTTCCAGGAGGAATGGTTGTAAATTGAAACCGTTGTAAATTGAAGCCTAGTTTATAATGTAAGTCAATGGAAAGTGAGGGGGTTAGGTTCCAGGCCCATCTCAAAATTGTCATAAGTAACACCTAATACATTATTTTTAAAGCTTTGAAATGAAGACTTTAAATGCTAAACAGCATTATAAACCTAATAATATAGGGGTTGTTCATTAAACTTGGTTTGATGATGATACAAACATTTGCTAAACATCACCTAATAAAATAATTACACAACAGACTGCATCATCATCAAACTAAGTTTAATGAACAAAAACGTTTTTTTACTTGCATTTTTCTGCAATCAGTTCTCTGCATTGTTAGTATGTTAGATAATATTGGGTCTGCACTTATTCTATGCATTTCAATTTGCAGTGATTAATAAGCAGTTAGACACCCTCACCTCAAGCAGCTGGACAGGAAGATAATAGGGAAGAGCCTGCTTAATTTTGCTTGATAGATCTGGTCTGATCTGTGTACACAGATCAATTAAAGGCTGTTACGTTGCATAACTTTGCTGCAAAACAAGCGGACAGCTTCAACTACTGGCTATTTTAATTAGTGCATTGCTTTTCAAAGCATTTCAATAGCACTCACATTACTGAAAAAAAGGTTATTCTGAAACGGCGCAAATTGAACCGGCATAAACCAAGGGCCACCTGTATTTCATGGTGTATTTCTCATAAATTCTCTTGGCATTCTTTTAGAATTCTTAGAAATTTTACAGTTTCTTCAGGATGGTTTGGATAAAGGTTTGTCTGCAAGTACTTTGAAGAGACAAATTTCTGCTTTCTGTTTTATTTCACAGAAAAATTGCTAATCTTCCTGATATTCACTGTTTTGTTCAGGCTTTATTTCGTATCAAGCCTGTTATTAAATCAATCTCTCCTCCTTGGAATCTTTAATTTGGTTTTGAAGGCTTTGCAGGTTCCTCCGTTTGAGCATATGCATTCTTTTTAGTTTAAACAACTTTCTTGGAAAGTGTTGTTCCTTTTGAATTTCTCTTCAGCTAGAGGAGTTTCTGAAATGTCTGCTCTCTTGTGATTCTCCTTTTCTGATTTTTCATCAGGATAAGGCTGTTTTGTGGACTTCGTTTAAATTTCTTCCTAAGGTTGTGAATTCTATCAACTTTAGTAGGGAAATCGTTATTCCTTCCTTGTGTTCTAATCCCAAGAATACTCTTCAAAGATCTCTACATTCTTTGGATGTTGTAAGAGCTTTGAAATATTATGTCGAAGCTACTAAAGATTTCAGGAAAACTTCTAGTCTATTTGTTTTTTCTGGTCCTAGGAAAGGTCAGAAAGCCTCTGCCATTTCTTTGGCATCTTGGTTAAAGCTTTTGATTCACAAGGCTTATGTAGAGGCGGGGACAGTCTCCGTTTCAGAGATTTACAACTCATTCTACTAGATCAGTCGCCACTTCTTGGGCTTTTAAGAATGAAGCTTCGGTTGATCAGATTTGCAAAGCAGCAACTTGGTCTTCTTTGCATACATTTATTAAATTTTACCATTTTGATGTATTTGCTTCTTCTGAAGCAGTCTTTGGTAGAAAAGTTATTCAGGCAGCTGTTTCAGTTTGGTTCTTCTGCTTATGATTTGTTTTTTTCTTAACATTTTTGTTAAATTTATTAGAGACTTATTTTTTTTGTGGATTTAAGTTTTTCAGCGGAAATAGCTGTTTTTATTTTATCCCTCCCTTTCTAGTGACTCTTCTGTGGTCTCCCACATCTTGGGTATTTCTATCCCATACGTCACTAGTAGTGATGTCGCGAATAGTTTGCCAGCGAATAGTTCCCGGCGAACATAGCATGTTCGCGTCCACCACGGACGGCGAACATATGCGATGTTCGGTCCAACCTCTATTCTTTATCATTGAGTAAACTTTGACCCTGTACCTCACAGTCAGAAGACACATTACAGCCAATCAGCTGCAGACCCTCCCTCCCAGACCCTCCCACCTACTGGACAGCATCCATTTTAGATTCATTTGGAAGCTGCATTCTTAGTGAGAGGAGGGACAGTGTAGCTGCTGCTGATTTAATAGGGAAATCGATAGCTAGGCTAGTGTATTCAGTGTCCACTACAGTCCTGAAGGACTCATCTGATCTCTGCTGTAAGGACAGCACCCCAAAAAGCCTTTTTTAGGGCTAGAACATCAGTCTACTTTTTTTTTTTTTCCTGTGTAATCTAATTGCAGTTGCCTGCCTGCCTGCCTGCCAGCATGTGTGTGGGGCTCACAGCGTATACTGTGCCCACTTGCCCAGTGCCACCACTCATATCTGGTGTAACAGTAGTGTACATTTAAAAAAAACACCACTTTTTTTACTGTGAAATAGCAGACAGCTGCCAGTACCCAAGATGGCCGCCAATAAGGCAGGTTAGAGAGCTGTTTTGGGGGGATCGGAGAGGTTGGGGGCTAAGGGGGGATGCTACACCACAGCATATGTAAATATGCTAAAAAAAAAACCCAAAAAACTTTTTAGTACTGGCAGACTTTCTGCCAGTACTTAAGATGGCGGGGACAATTGTGGGGTGGGGGAGGGAAGGGAGCTGTTTGGGAGGGATCAGGGGGTCTGATGTGTCAGGTGGGAGGCTGATCTCTACACTAAAGCTAAAATTAACCCTGCAAGCTCCCTACAAACTACCTAATTAACCCCTTCACTGCTAGCCATAATACACGTGTGATGCGCAGCAGCATTTAGCGGCCTTCTAATTACCAGAAAGCAACGCCAAAGTCATAGATGTCTGCTATTTCTGAACAAAGAGGATCCCAGAGAAGCATTTACAACCATTTGTGCCATAATTGCACAAGCCGTTTGTAAATAATTTCAGTGAGAAACCTAAAATTGTGAATTAATTTGTTTTTTTTTAAATTTGATCGCATTTGGTGGGGAAATGGTGGCATGAGATATACCAAAATAGGCCTAGATCAATACTTTGGGTTGTCTACTACACTACACTTAAGCTAAAATTAACTCTACAAGCTCCCTACATGCTCCCTAATTAACCCCTTCACTGCTGGGCATAAAACACGTGTGGTGCGCAGTGGCATTTAGCAGCCTTCTAATTACCAAAAAGTAACGCCAAAGCCATATAAGTCTATTTCTGAACAAAGGGGATCCCAGAGAAGCATTTACAACCATTTATGCCATAATTGCATAAGTTGTTTGTAAATAATTTCTGTGAGAAACCTAAAGTTTGTGAAAAAGTGAACAATTTTTTTTTATTTGATCGCATTTGGCGGTGAAATGTTGGCATTAAATATAACAAAAAGGGCCTAGATCAATACTTTGGGTTGTCTACTACACTTAAGCTAAAATTAACTCTACAAGCTGCCTACATGCTCCCTAATTAACCCCTTCACTGCTGGGCATAAAACACGTGTGGTGCGCAGTGGCATTTAGCAGCCTTCTAATTACCAAAAAGCAACGCCAAAGCCATATAAGTCTGCTATAATGGCATGCCTGGCACACAGTGTTGGGGCAAGGGTCCATCTGACCACTGATACCTGGTCTGCAAAGCATGGTCAGGGCAGGTATATCACCTACACTGCGAACTGTGAAGCGGGCGTAACCCTTACACTACCTGATCGATACAACATCATACCTGATGTTTTAAAGCACGTTATTCCAAACAATTTAGGAATGTTAGGTGATTTATGCCCTTTATGGCTTAAAACCAGACTCTGCATTCTCTATGTAATTTTCCATGGGAGCTTTGCCATGGATCCCCCTCCGGCATGCCACAGTCCAGGTGTTAGTCCCCTTGAAACAACTTTTCCATCACTATTGTGGCCAGAAAGAGTCCCTGTGGGTTTTAAAATTTGCCTGCCTATTGAAGTCTATGTTGGTTCGCCCGGTTCGTGAACAGTTGTGAAAGTTTGCGTTCGCCGTTCGCGAACCCAAATTTTTATGTTTGCGACATCACTAGTCACTAGCTCATGGACTCTTGCCAATTACATGAAAGAAAACATAATTTGTGTAAGAACTTAACTGATAAATTAATTTCTTTCATATTGGCAAGAGTCCATGAGGCCCACCCTTTTTTATGGTGGTTATGATTTTTGTATAAAACGCACAATTTTATTTCCAGTTCCTCTTTTTGTATGCTTTTTTACTCCTTATTTTATCACCCCACTACTTGGCTATTCGTTAAACTGAATTGTGGATGTGGTGAGGTGTATTTATGGTGGTGTATTTATAGGCATTTTGAGGTTTGGGAAACTTTGATCCCTCCTAGTAGGATTGTATATCCCATACGTCACTAGCTCATGGACTCTTGCCAATATGAAAGAAATTAATTTATCAGGTAAATTCTTACATAAATTTATGTTTTTTAAACATTTTTAGTGACATACTTAAAACCTACCTCATTATTTAATAAATAAAAAGAGAGAAGCGCTCAACCTGGGAACGAACAATAGCATAATAGCTTGTTCTATGGCTAGTTACCACCCAAGAAGCAGCCTCTTTGCTCAACATGTGCCTTTCACAGAGAAGAACTTTTCTGAAGCATATCAGTCTGATCCTGACTTCACAGTACAGTCCAGCTCCGAAATACCAGGCAATCCCTCTCTGAACGAGAGAAACAGCAAACCCCAGACATACATTTCGGTCTATTGTGGGCCTCGTCGGTTATATACAGCCATATCTCTCTAGGCACACTGAGCAACGGGTCCATGTCTGGATTCCCGCATCACACTTAGGGAGACTTCCCTAAGTGTCATAATTTGCATAAATAAAAAAAGAGAAGCGCTCAACCTGGATCTTATCAATAAAGGTCAATAAATAAATTAAACTAGTCCTCAAATGAGCTGTAAATAATGATCCATAAAGTGACTTGTGAGTGCAAAACTGATTACAGAAAATTTCAATAAGACCAAGTTCATCTTCAATTTTGTTGTTGGAATAACAGTCATAGGGTTGAGTTTTTCTAAGCTACAAAAAAATAATATCCTTTAACTTTTGCAGTGAAATTCTAGTTAACTTTTTTGCTCATTGATTGCCTTTTCATAGTAGAAAGGATCTTAATGGTTCAATGGGTTACTTTGTGCAATGGGTATTGTAATACAGAGTAGAATAGCTGCTATAAATTTCATTGTATGTCTTCCACCAGACAATATCAATAATACCAGTGACTCACATGTTTTCACTAATGCAGTGTTTGACATGTTGCAGGAGGCGATGGCTCCTAAAATGACATTTATGGTACATGTACATAGATTTCTTGCATTTTAAATTGTGTAACCTCTTAATATCTGTTAATGAGAGTTAAAGGTTGGGGATTACATAATATTGTCTTTGGGGTTTTTTTCTTCTGCATTTGAAAGTAGTGTGAATCTTGTAGCCTAACTATTTTGTTTCTTCCCCATTTATATTTAGCATGTCACACACTGACCTATGCTAAAAGTCATGGCAACTTTGTAAAAAAGATACCCAGCTCATTCTAAATAACCTTTCTGCTATACATGGCTGCCCACACAAAATCCATTATTTCCTACTGTGATAGAAAAAGGAATTCAATTGACTAATATTTAATACATTTTATAGCCTGGGAAAACATAGAAATGTGCTAAGAATAGTTAAATGAATTAAGAGATAAAGAGCATTGCAAATAGAAATGCATTTTTAAGCTATACGTTTACAGAAATGCTATACAGTTTTTTATGGGAGATGGTAGCTATGTAAGTAGGGATATGTATTTAAGACACGGTGAGTCCACGGAATCATCAATTACTGTTGGGAAAATCACTCCTAGCTAGCAGGAGGAGGCACAGAGCACCACAGCCAAATTAAGTATCACTCCATAACCCACAACCCCCAGTCATTCTCTTTGCCTCTGTCAATTGAGGAGGTGAAGTTTCTGGTGTCTGATAAAAATTGGATTTTATTACTTCAAGCAAGATTTTTTTGGGTAATCTCTTATTTTAATTTTTTTTTTTTTAGGAGCATCTGCCCAATTTGGTATTTTAGCATATTTTATTCTCAGTGCTGTCACTGGTAACACAATGTTTATACAATGTTGCAAGTAATCAGAATGCATGAAAACCTGTGAAGTTAACCATTTCATGCCTTCAGATTTAACAACTAGTATTATGCCATGTAAAATTAATACTTTATTGCCTACAGTAACTAGTATTATGCCATGTAAAATTAAACCTTTATTGCATAAAGTTTAGCTTGCATACCAAATTCACCCCTAGAGTCGTGTGTCTTACACTAATTCTACTTTTAGATTTTTTTTGTGTAATGAGTATGGAAAAAAAACAGATTACCTTGAATATCGGCGTGCCCTTTGATTTTAACTCTTTCTCTGCTACTATAGGGGTTACAGCATGCAATGGGGTCTTGTCTAAAGACCGCAAGAACTGCTTGTGCAATGATAAATGCCGACAGCATATGCTGTCGGCATTTATCGATGTACGGCGGACATGATAAACTACATCATATCATGTCCGCTCGCACATTAATAAATCAACCAAGAGAAATATGATTAGTAATTTGCAGTACAGAAATGGTTAATGTATGGTATGGAGTTATAGTGAGGGGTAAGGGATGAAAGAGAGGTTAATATATTTATGGGGAGACTAATATTAGTATTGCAAGGGTTAATATGAAAATGGGGTTAAATAGTTAACTGATGGCATTGCAAGGGCTAATAGGAAAAGAGATTGAATTCACTATGTCAATATGTGTCCTAAGGCCAGTGCAGTTTTCATTTTAGAAGTTGTCTGTGCAGTTTCTTAAAGATGCAACATTGTATTAAGAAACATTGTATATAGAAAACATCAACAGTGGCTGGGAATTTAAAACGCTTGTTTCTCCCATAGAAAATAAAATATGCTAAAATAAGAGAGTACCATTTTTTGGGTCTAGTCGTACTCAATGTTAGTCTCTTTAGTAAGGGCAGTGGTGGCTTTTAAGCAGTTAGGAATACCAGAAAGTCCCACCTTACTATTCCTAACATCTGTGCTGCCCTGTTATAAAAAAAGTCAGAGTAGGTGTGACTGTACTTTCTTTCCCTCAGATCTCTGTGAGGAGCAGTGTCCTTGCATACCTGGTAAACTGTCTACATGTTGGACAGCAGAGTTGACAGGTAAGTGCCTTTTTCTTCCAGGTGGGGAGATTCTGCACTTGCATGACTCACTACAATATTTTTAAGGGACACATTAATCCTTAGTTAGGATAAATTGGGCATGTAGCAGGGCAATGTGTCAGACAATATTCTCTTTCAGAGATGAAAGGGTTAAATATGTAAGGCTCTTTCAAGTGAAGGTAAACTTTGATGAATGAAAGCCCGTTTTTAAAAAAATACTATTAAAAACAGGGGCACCTTCATTCATCAAAGTTTACAAAGCAGCCGTTTTGATTAAAAACTTACCTCTCTTCTTTGCACAGCAGCTTCCCACACCCGGAGATGACTAATCCAGCTTCCTCCAATCACGGCTTCCCCCCAGGGTAGTCATTGCCTGAGGCCATGCCATGATTGGAGGAAGCTGGATTAGTCATTGATGACGTGTGAAGAGAGGATCTCCAGGTGGGGGAAGCTACTCTGACTGTGAAAAAAACAAAGGTAAGTTTTTAATCAAAACGGCTAAACTTTGATGAATGAAAGTGCCCCTGTTTTTACTAGTATTTAAAAAAAAACGAGCTTTCATTCTTCAAAGTTTACCATCACTTTAATAGTTAAGGTTCTGGTTAACAGGGCTAACTGTATAGGGATTTTACTTTTCTTTTTCCCTCAGGCTATATCATAGCCTCTAGCATATTTTCACTTTCAATAGCAATCAGGAAGTTGGGTGTTTTGGTTTTTCGTGCTTATCTAGTGGCGCAGTTATTCAGCCGATCACATGACCTGAGTCTTTGCATCACATCAGTCTGGTGCCAGTGTCTAAAGTGACAGTTTAATCCCTTGTCTTTCATAGTTGGTGACAGGTAGGCACCTCAGCTAGACTGAGGTGTGGGGTTCCTGAGGAAATAAGATCGTTTAGAAAGCGATATTTGTGTAAAAAAAAAAAATTCTGTGGGAAATAACTTGGATACCCTAGCTACAGAGTATTTGATTAGGTATATTTAATAAAATCTTTGTCATTTTTATAATATGTTGGGTTTATATTTAGTTTTTTTGCGATCATGTCCGATACAGATCAGGCTCATGATCAATTAAATTCCTGTCTTCTGTGTACAGAAAATCAGATTGCTTCTCCTATGTGGTTCTGTTCCTCATTTGTTAAAAAGACCATGCAATGTAAAGATAAAATTTTATTTACTGAGACTGTCTCTAGGGATGATGCTGCTCAGATTATTAAACACCCTTCTCCTGTAGTATCCCAAGCCTCTATGGTGTCACATGCAACGCCCTGCGGCTCCTCTACAGCTCCAAGTGGAGCATATATCATCAGCGGTATCTGCAGCATTAGCGGCTTTTCCTAGATTAAAGGGAAAGCGGAAAAGGTACTCAGATAGGAGTGAGGAAGATTATTCAGAACTTTTGGAGGGTGAAATTTCTGACTCTGACAGTATATCTCTTTCGTCTGAAAGCTTGAACACCTTTGTGTTTTGTTAAAGGAGGTTTTAGCTACTTTAGACAACTCGGACACTCCTGTCGTGGTCAACCCTAAGAAGTCTAGTAAGCTTTATAATTACTTTGAAGTGGCTTCTACTAAGGAGGTATTCCCGGTCCCTTACCTGACTTCAGAAATTTATTTCTCAGGAATGGGAGAATCTGGGGGTATCCTTTTCCCCGGGGGTTTCCAGTCATTGATTCTATTGCGGAGTCATGGCACACGGTTCCTAAAGTAGAAAGGGTTATTTCTACTCTGGCCAAGAGCACAACTATTCCCATTGAGGATAGCTGCTCTTTTAAAGACCCCATGGATAAGAAGATGGAGGTTTATTTAAAGAGAATTTACATTCATCTTTTATGGCATCCTGCAGTATGTATTGCCACAATGACTATTGCTGCATCTTGCTGGTTTGGTGCATTGCTGGATTTGGATATTTGGAACTACAAAAAAACGGAACTTTCACACTAACCAATTCCCATGCAAACTAATATTACAAAGGTGGATTGCAATAGATTGGTTTAATTAATGGGACAACTAACTCTAGGATTTTCTAAATCAACATTTTGCACAGTCTGATAAGACTTTTTTCAGGCATTAACACTTTTAAATAAGTTGCCTCAAAACAGTAAACAGCTATTTTTAAGTAAAGATTTTTTAAGTGTTTATGTTTATGACCGGTCATATTATTGCTTATATATTTCTATGTGAGCTTTTTAACAGGATAAATACATTTTTATTTTGATACTAGACTGATTTTCGATACCTAGTCACATTTTATGCTATATTAATATAGGAGCATTCACTTTCTTTAACATAGAATTTGTTATGTACTACATATCCTTAAAAAATATTTTAAAAAAAATATTTTATAAATATATATTTGCTGATTTTCCTCATCCCCACAGCTGTTCAGCGCATACACACACCTCTTTTCTCTTTTTGGTGCATTGTTGGACTCTCTTCAGGTAGAGACTCCTTTAGAGGAGATTCAAGACAGAATTACAGTTCTTAAGATAGCTAATTCTTTTATTTCGGATGCTATTTTGCAGGGGATTGGACTGTGTGCTAAGTCATCTAGATTTGCCATATTAGGCCATAGAGCCTTGAGGCTGAAATCTTGGTCAGCAGATGTCTCCTCTAAGGTCAAACTGTTGGCTTTTCCTCATAAGGGAAAGACATTGTTTGGTCCGAGGCTAACAGAAATTATCTCTGATATTACGGGTGGGAAAGGGTCTTTTCTACCTCAAGATAGAAAGAATAGAACGAAAGGTCGTCAGAGTATTTTTTTTTACTTTCATAGCTTCAGAGGTAAGTCTTCCCCCTACGTCTAGCAAGCAGGATCAATCCAAGTCATCTTAGAAACCCAATCAGTCTTGGCATAAGGGGAAGCAATCCAAGAAGCCCACAGCTGACTCTAAATCTGCATGAAGGGTCTAGTGGGGGGGCAGACTTTCTCAGTTCTCTCAAGCAGGGATATGAGATGTCCCAGATCCTTGGGCTGTGGACATAGTATCACAGGGTTACAATTTAGAATTCAAGACTTTTCCTCCCAGGGGCAGGTTCCACCTTTTTAAGATTATCTGAAGACCAGACAAAGAGAGGGGCGTTATTGAACTGTGTTCAAGATCTATCCTCCCTGGGAGTAATTGTACCTGTTCCAGTTCAGGAACAAGGTCTGGGGTTTTATTCCAATCTGTTGTTCCCAAAAAATAGGGAACTTTTAGACCTATTCTAGACCTAAAGTGTTTAACCAAATTTCTCAGAGTACCGTCTTTAAAAATGGAGATGATTTGTTCTAGTCTTCCTTTAGTGCAAGAAGGTCAGTTCATGACTACCATAGATCTAAAGGATACTTACCTTCATGTTCCAATACACAGGGACCATCACAAGTATCTTTCTGGAGAGGCATTTTCAGTTTGCGGCACTTCCGTTTGGCCTTGCTACAGCTCTCTTGGCAGTGGTCAGGTCTCAAGGTATTGCAGTTGCTCCCTATCTGGTTGACATACTGATCCAGGCACCATCTTTTTAACAAGCAAAAT
Organism: Bombina bombina; assembly: GCF_027579735.1. NCBI lineage: Eukaryota > Metazoa > Chordata > Amphibia > Anura > Bombinatoridae > Bombina > Bombina bombina. The sequence continues at coordinate 300,967,587 of NC_069501.1, read as the reverse complement.
CTCACATGGAGATCTTGTTGAATCTGGAAAAGAGTTCTCTTGTTCCAGCTACAAGGGTAGTGTTTTTAGGGACTATAATAAACTCCCTATTAATGAAAATATTTGATGGAGTTAAAAAAAAATACAAGATCCTCTCCTCTTGCCTATCCCTGTGGTTTTCAGTTCGACCATCTGTGGCTTAATGTATGGAGGTAATTGGACTAACGGTTCCTTGCATGGATATCGTTCCCTTTGCTCAATTCCATTTGAGAGCTCTACAAATTTGCATGCTCAGGCAATGGAATGGGGATCATACAGATCTATCTCAGAGGATAGATTTGGATCAGTTGACAAGAGATTCTCTCCCTTGGTGACTTTCTCAGGAAAATTTGTCTCAGGGTACATGTTTTTAGAGACCTTCCTGGGTAATTGGCACCACAGACGCCAGCCTGCTGGGCTGGGGAGCAGTTTGGTGTTCTTTAAAGGCTCAGGGACTGTGGACTCAGGAGGAATCTGCTCTCCCCATAAACATCTTGGAGTTGAGAGCAATTTTCAATGCTCGGATGGCCTGGCCTCAGTTGTCTTCAGTCCAGTTTATCAGGTTTCAGTCAAACAACATAACTTCAGTGGCTTACTTCAACCATCAGAGAGGAATGTGGAGTTCCTTAGCCATGAAGGAAGTTTCAAAAATGATCTTGTGGGTGGAAGCTCACAAATGCTTTCTTTCTGCCATTCACATTCCAGGAGTGGGAAACTGGGAAGCGGATTTTCTGAGCAGACAGTCTTTTCATCCCGGGAAGTGGGAACTCCGTCCGGAGATTTTCTCCAGCCTGATCTTAAAATGGGTTTACCAGAGCTGGACCTGATGGCGTCTCGGCAGAATGCCAAACTCCCGAGGTACGGTTCGAGGTCGAGGGATCCAAAGGCAGCTGTGATGCTCTGGCAGTCCCTTGGAATTTCAGGTTGGCATACCTGTTTCCTCCGTTTGCTCTCCTTCCATCAGTCATTGCTCGTATCAAGCAGAAGAGAGCATCAGTGATTCTCCCAGCTCCTGCTTGGCCACGCAGGATTTGGTATGCAGATCTAGTGGAAATGTAATCTTTTCCACCTTGGAGGGTCCCTTCCTTCATCCAAATCTCGTTTCTCTGAAGCTTACTGCTTGGAGATTGAATGCTTAGTTCTGTCTAAGCGTGGGTTTTCCGAGTCGGTCATTGAGACCATGATTCAGGTTCGCAAGCCTGTTACTAGGAAGATTTGCCATAAAATATGGCATAAATACCTTTATTGGTGTGAATCCAAGGGCTATTCTTGGAGTAGGGTCAGGATTCCTAGGATATTGTCTTTTTTTTTTCTCCAGGAAAGTCTGGAGAAGGGTTTGTCAGCAAGTACTCTGAAGGGTCAGATTTCGGCTCTGTCCATTTTGCTACATAAGCATCTGGTGGATGTGCCAGATGTGCAATCTTTTTATCAGGCTCTGATTAGAATCGGGCTTGAGTTTAAATCTGTTGCTTCACCTTGGAGTCTTAACCTTGTTCTTAAAGTTTTGCAGCAGGCTCTGTTTGAGCCTATGCATTCTATAGATATTATGTTGTTATCTTGGAAGGTTTTATTTCTTGTTGCTATTTCTTTGGCTCAGAGTTCCGGAACTTTCAGCTTTGCAATATGAATCTCCATGTCTTATTTTTCATGCTGATAAGGTGGTCCTTCATACTAAGTTGGGGTTCCTTCCTAACGTTGTTTCGGATAGGAATATTAATCAGTAAATTGTTGTTCCTTCTCTGTCCTAATCCCTCTTCCCATAATCAACGTTTGTTGCACAACTTGGATATTGTGAGTGCTTTGAAAAGTTACCTACAGGTGACTAAAGATTTTTGCCAGTCTTCTGCCATGTTTGTTTGTGTGTTTCTCTGGGAAACGTAAAGGTCAGAAAGCTACAGCTGCTTCTCTTTCTCTCTGGTTGAGAAGTATAATTTGTTTGGCCTATGAGACTGCTGGACAGCAGCCTCCTAAGAGAATTACAACTCATTTCACTAGGGCTGTTTCTTCTTCTTGGGCGTTCAAGAATGAGGCTTCTTTGGAACAAATTTGCAAGGCGGCAACTTAGTCTTCTCTGCATACTTTATCAAAATTTTACAAATTCAATACTTTTGCCTCAGCTGAGGCTTACTTTGGGGGAAAGTTTTTTGCAAGCAGGGGTGCCTTTCGTCCCTAATCATCTGTGTCCACTTACTTGGGTATTGATTCCCAACAGTGATTGCTGATTCCGTGGTCTCACCGTGTCTTAAAAAAGAAAACAAAATTTATGCTTATGACAGTTATTGTTTTACTTGAACCTCTGCACCTTATGTTGCTCCCTTTTTCTCCATTTCCCTTTGGTCGATTGACTGGGGGTTGTGGGTAAGGGAGTGATACTTAACAGTTTGGTGGTGGTGCTCTTTGCCACCTCCTGCTGGCCAGGAGTGATATTCCCAACAGTAATTAATGATTCAGTGTCCAGAAATAAATACATTTATCAGGTAAGCATACATTAAAAAAAATATATATATTTATTTTTTTACATTATCAGTCCATAGACTTGGGGGCCAGGCTGTGACCATCTCTTTACTTTGGCTTATCTGGACCAGCATTTCTTCATTCAACAATACTGGTCATATTTCATCCCCTGTATCAGACACATATTGTGATACAAGCAGTGCATATAGTAAGCAAAGATGCTATCACACTATCAGATTAGTGAGTAAGTATTCAGAGTCCCATAAACAGCAATGTTTATAACCAAACATAGATAAACTGTTACTTTATTCTTTATGTAAATCTGAGATAGTGCTAGAAACATGTGGATGGATAGTCTTGTAATAAAAACCCAATGTACCTTGTTTTGCAAAAGAATACAGTCAGTCACTTACCCTTCTAGATTTCAGGATATGACCAATTATAACTGTTCTTAATAATAAAACTGTATGTTAAATGCTTAACGTCCAAGTGAGATGTCCTGTCTAGTGGGTGAATGTGTTGAAATAGTCCTGTGGACATTCATTATTCAGTTACTGAATTTTAATGGATTTGCATTATCATCAACATTCGATTGTCCATGTTACCTTCTTTTTCGAATGTTCATAATTAGATTGAATATCCACATTCAAAATTTCGACTAATATTCTATTTAATAAATACTATTCAGAAATTCAATAGTTCATGTGGTAGAGAATTTAGTAAATTGATACATAATAGACACAAATATATCAATTTGAAAGTTTCTATTTCGAATATTGCATAATTTTAATATTACATTTTAAAGAGATCATTGGAAATACTATTATAAATATATCTATTTTTATTTTTTTAATTTAAATATTGCATAATTTGAATAGAATATTACATTTAAAGAAATACTATTGCATTAAACGAATGATAGAATATTGTACAAACGTTCAGAGCGAACAAACAATTGTGTTAAAGGGATAGTAAAGTTCAAATTAAACTTTCATGATTCAGATAGGGCATGTAATTTTAAACAACTTTATAATTTACTTTTATCATCAAATTTGCATTGTTCTCTTGTTATTAGTTGAAAGCTAAACCTAGGTAGGCTCATATGCTAATTTGAGCCCTTGAAGGCCGCCTCTGCATTTGACAGTTTTTCACAGCTAGAAGATGTTAGTTCATGTGATTTATATAGATACCACTCTGCTCATGCACGTGAAGTTATTTAGGAGTCAGCACTAATGACAAAAGAAATGAGATAATGAGGCAGTCAGCAAAAGCTTAGATACAAGGTAATTACAGAGGTATAAAAAGTATATTTCTATAACAGCGTTGGTTATGCAAAACTGGGGAATGGGTAATAAAGGGATTATCTTTCTTTTTAAACAATAACAATTTTGGTGTTTACTATCCCTTTAAAGTATGTTTTTATTTTCCCATCTCTAGTGGTAGTATGTATCTTAAAATGTCCACAAATATTCCCACACAGATAAATAAACAATATGATTTAGTCATGTAGTGCTTAAAGGGACAGTCTAGTCAAAATTAAACTTTCTTGATTCAGATAGGGCATGTAAATTTTTTCTTAGTTGAAAGCTAAACCTAGGTAGGCTCTTTAAAATTTACTCTGCTGATAGTTCTTTTTACATTACCAGCAGCTTTCCACATCCACCACCCCTCCTTTTTCCCTTCCCTTTCCCCTTATTATTTTATCTTATCAGAGTATTTAAAAAAGTTATTGTTTTTTGTTCTTTTCATACTGTTCAACAGTTATACATTCTGTATTTGTTCCTTTGTATTTGTTGCATTTCCTTATTTTTCAGGATACAACACGCTTGACTAGATTTTACTGGTTCATATTCATAAGAACACTAATAGTTACAAAAATATGTCAGGACACATACAACTCAGTCAGTTTAGACTATCCACGCGAAATGTGAAGGGTTTTCTCTTCTCTCAAAAGCGCTCAATAGGCTTCCACGATTTTTATAAAAAGAAAATTGATATTATGATTCAAGAGACTCATTTTTAAAAATCTAATGAACCCTCCTTCTCAAAACTCTACTATGAACAGCATTTTTTATGCTCAGACCAGACAAAGCACAATGGGGTATGTATATCCTTCAGAAAAGGCACCTCATTTGAGCTACTTAACAAATATCTAGACAAGGAAGGTGGCTTTTTAATCCTACTGGTGCTATACTTTGATAGGCCTATTACTTTAGCTAACGTCTATGCTCGAACTGCCCCAAACCCTCCTTTTTTCACAAGGTGGTCAACCAGATTATAGATATTGCGAAGGGTCCAATATTTCTGGGGGAGACCTCAACTTTCTAATCAACCCCATGTTGGACACTTCCTCAGGCAGATCTTATATTAGGAACTCTCAGATAAGGGCCAAATGGCAAGCAATTTGCACTTTCCCTTTTTTGACACATGGAGAACCACTCACCCAAACACGAAAGACTTTTAATTTTTCTCAAATCCACAACGCTCTTACACGACTCCAATGGTTACATTGGATTACAGACTCCAATGGAATTATCCATTCTAATAACACTGAAATTGTTGACCAGTTTGCACAGTACTACTCCTCTTTGTATAATCTACCAGCCACAAACTCCGAAGATAAACTTAGCCGACTAAATGCTTATCTAGAACAAACTCAGCTCCCTAAATTATCGAACACTGATATTGAAGCATTAGACAAACAATTTTCCGCACAGGAGGTCCTGTTAGCCATCAAGGACCTCCCTCAGGGAAAGGCCCCTGGCCCAGATGGCTTCACCTCTAAATTTTACCATTTGCTTAAATCCCTTCTTTGTCCCCACCTATTGGAAATGTACAATTCTTTTGATCAGTGTACCCAACTTCCATCAACGCTCCTGGAAGCCACAATCTCGGTGATCCCTAAACCAGGCAAACCCCTGGACAGGGTTTCTAATTATCGCCCTATATCCCTTTATAAACATTGATATCAAATTATACGCCAAATTATTAGCCATGAGAATTAGCTAGCATCTTCCATCCCTCGTACATACGGACCAGGTCGGTTTTATCCCAGGCAGGGAGGCTAAGGAGGACACCATTCGAGTTTTGCATACCCTTTTCTCTGCCTCGGCCTCTAAGTCACCCCTAGTCCTACTCTCCACAGATGCCGAAAAGGCCTTTGACAGAGTGGACTGGGATTTTCTTTGGTCTGCTCTGTCAAGGTTTGGGTTTTCACAAATACTGATCTCTCGTATACAAGCTCTCTATAGTAACCCAACAGCACATGTTAATGCTAACAATACTCTTTCCCAGAGAATCCCTATAAATAATGGCACTCGCCAGGGGTGTCCTCTTTTGCCTTTGCTGTTCGCCCTTGTGGTGGAGGCACTGGCTGCTAGAATATGGAGCAATTCCATTATACAAGGCATCTCTTTCAGGAGAGATCCATCAAAAGTGTCTGCTGTACGTGGACAATATTATATTTACATTACGCTCTCCCCTCACATCACTGCCTGCCCTCCTTGGAGAACTTGAGGAGTACAAGTTGGTTTCTAATTTCTCAATTAACATGGAAAAGTCAATGATTCTACCAGTAGATATTAATACTGAAGAAACGCAATACCTTACAACACACACTTCTTTCCAGATAACCGGGAAAATTAAATATATAGGCATAGATATATCCCCAATACACACAGGATTATTTAAACTTAATTATGTTCCTCTTCAGGTAGAAACTGACAAGTCACTAGAGCTCTGGAATAAACAAGGCCATCTTTCCTGGATGGGGTGCATCAACGTGATAAAAATGAATATTCTCCCCGAATTTCTCTACCTTTTCCAAGTTCTCCCCTTAGATCTCCCTACACAATTTCTCCTGAAACAACAAAGATTTGATCAGTTTATATGGTCACACAAAAGACCTAGAGTAACCAGAGATACCCTGTTTCTTGATAGGGAAGATGGCGGCCTAGGATCCCCTAACCTGGTAAATTATTACAAATCAACACATTTGGCACGTATAGTAGCCTGGAAACACTTTTCACCTGAGAAGCCCTGGGTGCAGATGGAAATCTTTCTAGTGGGTGTGCTGGATCTCACACAGGTGGAGGTCCCCCGAAGTTTGGGTTAACTACTATATAGCAGCCACACTCCGCACGTGGGATAAATCCCTGATGGCTGATAGATTAATATCCACTCCAATATCTTCTCTTTCCCCACTGCTCAATAATCCCCTTTTGCTAAAATCCCATACCATTCAAACACCTCGGATTGCAGGTGTTCCCTCCAATATACCAACACACATACTACTCCAAAATGGATTGATGCGATCTCAAGCAGAGATAGGCCAACTACTAGGCCCTCCATTTCATTTTTGGTTCCCATACCTACAAGTCAGACACGCCATATTTACTAGCCCACATAAAACAAATCTCACTAGGCCCCTAACTCCCTTTGAAATTCTGTGCACGACCCCCTCAACAACTAACTCACACATATCTATAATCTACAAGCTGCTTAGAGGATCCTTTCCCGCTAAAAGGCCGGCATACCTCACTAAATGGGAAAAGGAGCTAAACATAACGTTAACTGAAACGCAATGGGGTCGCATTTTCAAAGAAAACAAAAAATCGTCATCATCATTCTAGTAGAAATGAATTTTAAGTTACTTTCAAGATGGTATTTAACTCCTCACCATCTCCACAGCATTTTTCCTAGCTCCTCTTCCATGTGTTGGAGACATTGCGGAGAGGTTGGTACCCTCTCTCATATCTGGTGGTTGTGTCCCTTTCTACGATCATATTGGCATAATATAAATAAACAGGTCGATAAGATTTTAGAGAGGCCCATTAAATTTACCTCTAGCATTGTTCTGTTAAGTGATATTCTAAATATTACATGCCTATACCGAAAGAAGCTACTACATGTTATGCTTAATTGTGCTAGGTGCCTGATACCTAGGTTTTGGAGGAAAAATGTACTTCCCTCATATATGTGGATTAGAGAAGTTAGCCATATACTTGAACTAGAAAAAATACATTACACATTCATTGGTAAGCAAGGCTTTATTGCTGATGTGATGTACCTTTGGGAGCAAGATGTCTGAGTTTACCATATTTGCACTGAACCAAGTATGTATATCATCACTAATTGAACTGTAACAATGACTTATGCTGTCGAGAGAACCTGGCAAAGTTTGCATATTTGACCATTTTATAGTTGGGTGTGTTGGCTGTAAATGTTGAGATTTTATGTGTTGATATACCTGTTTTATTTGTGTTTGTTGTTAATTCCTATCGGAAAAAATATTTACCATTCTCTGTGAAATTATTGGCAATCTTGAAAACAATAAAAAGGATATATTGAAGAAGAAAAAACTAGGTAGGCTCATATGCTAATTTCTAAGACCTTGAAGGCTGCCTCTTATCTCAATGGATTTGACAGTTTGTCACAGCTAGAAGGCATTGGTTCATGTGTGCCATATTGATAACATTGTGCTCAAGCCTGTGGAGTTACTTTATAAGAGGGTACTGATTGGCTAAAATGCAAGTCTGTCAAAAGAACTGAAATATGGGGACAGTCTGCAGAGGCTTAGATTTAAGGTAATCACAGAGATAAAAGTATATTACTATAACAATGTTGGTTATGCAAAACTGGGGAATGAGTAATACAGGGATTATCTATCTTTCTAAACAATAACAATTCTGAAGTGGAATGTCCCTTTTTAATGTTGTATTTCCTATTTGGGTGAGAGTAATGACAAAGTCTTTGCAGTAAGCAAACCGTTAGCGGCAATGAAATATGGGCATCTGTAACGACTAACTCTGTTGAAAGAACATTGTTTTTGTTCTAGAAAAAGCTGCAGCTGCATTTGTTTTAACCGAGTGGTCTTTTTAAAATCAAAGCCCCTTTTCTATCCACAGTGGTGTTTTATTGTAAAAAAGGTAGTGTTTTTTTTTTTATCTCGACTGCATATTCCAATTTTCTGTAATTATTTTCCCCATTCATTATTCAGTGCAAATGTTGAAACCACTTTCATGTGACTGGGGAATGTGTGCTATCAAAATTTTGGTGTAATACCTTGACAGGTAGGTGATGATTGTGTAACTTAATTGCACTGGTTTGGATCTTCTGGTTTGTTTGCAGAGTCAAATAAATAAGCCTTTGAGTTTAAAGGTATTTGATTTGCTGAAGTGTTGGTCATTTGATATTTATGTAGATGCATATATTTTTTATTTTTTTTTAATAGTAGAATTTCTAAAATGTTGTTCACCAAGCTAGACTAAAAAAAAAAAAAATACAAAGAAAAAAATATGGTACAAGTATATTAATTCACATATTCCAGTCTACTTCACAACACATAATTTCCTACATTTTATTGTACATAAGACTGCATTTGTGGATATAACTTGTTTTTATTTTCTAATTCTATGTTTAAATTGATTGTAAAGTTTAACAAATTAAAGCCTGGTATCTTTAAAAAAAAAAAAAAAAAAAAAATTAAAAATAGGGGCAATTTAATTAATTAAACTTTACTATATATATATATATATATATATATATATATATATATATATATATATATATATATATATATATATATATATATATTTACCTTTTTCAATACTGTAAACAGACCAGTTATCCTGAGACGCTGCTTTTTCTGTATTTTCTATGAGGAATCGGGCTTCCTCCAATTGTTGTATGCCCCCATTGGCGTCTAGCTCATGGGGTACGCAATGATAAGAGGAAGCCGGATTCGTCATCCATATGCTAAATACAAACGAAGAAGCAGGCGCAGGATAGCCGGTCTGTTTACTGTAGCAAAAAGGTATGAAGAAAAAAAAAGCATTGTAAAATTTAACAAATTAAAGCCCGGTATATAAAATACTCCAAAAAACAGGGGCACTTTAATTCATTTAGAGTATTTTTAGATTCCTGGCTTTAATTTGTTAAACTTTACAATCGCTTTAAGTATTTAGAGTGAAGGTAGTATTTAAAAAAAAGCTTGTTAAATCATGTGATATTTATAAACAGTGAGTAGGGTTTAACCTCTTTCTGATGGTACTTATTTGTTACATTGGAAAATTTAAATGACGCGACAATGCAAATGATCTCGTGATTTCAATGATGGGATCAGGTCTGGGGGGAGATCCTATGATGCTAGGCACACCCTCCTGTCCCTAATCCCAGTTAGGAAGCCGTAGCTGCTTCAGAAAAGCTAAACAGCTAGGACGTTCCATGCCGTCCTATCGACTCTAAAGCCTAGCGCGGTTAGGACAGCATGGAACGTCCAAACAGAGTTAAGGGGTTAAATTAAAAAAAAAAAGTTACTTTTTAAAATAGTTTTAAAAAGTAAATGTATAAAAACCTTTTCTTTCTCTTTTTTTTCCAAGATACAAACATAATATTCTAAAATACTTATTTTTGTGCAACAATAAAATACTGTATGTCCACTAGTTCTAATTATGTTACACTGTCTCAATGCTTTTGCATTAATGTATGAAATGAATATCTGAGAACTAGTTTAATAAAGTAAACGGTGGGGTGTGTTTGAGGCTAGGTCTGGTGATCTAGTTTCCATATTGAAAAACTATCGTATTTTTTTTCTGGTTATCTGGAGGAAGCATTAATGTAAGAGATTATGAGATGCTTATGAATGTGTGCTGATGCCTTACATTAGCAGTGGCATAAAAGCCTTTTCACATTAAACATATAAACTAATTAAGTTGTCCTTTTAGCACCAGTGCTTACAGATTTTATGTCACTTCTTTTGCTTATGAAACATCTGTTAGTTTAAATCTGCTCGCACAATATGTTTTCTTTTGCAATTTCATCATCAGTGTTATGAGCTTCGAATGTTGCTCTGAAGAACAGTAGTAAAGCTATTCAACCCTTTAGGGATGTTTTATACTGTACTCAAGATTTTGTAATATTTGTCAAGCATAAAGCTATTCAGCTGGAAAAAAAAATCAACTGCAGTGAAACATTTTTTGTTTTATCCATAAAAAGTATAGTATATTTAGGGATATTACAGATTTCAAAACTTTTATTTTTGTGAGTTAAAAAAGAGCAGGCTTTTGTATCTATCATTTTTATACATAGCATGCGGCAACTATAATGGATCTAGATTGGTGTTTTAACACTTCACTTTTTTTTTTTTTTAAATGGAGGACCAATCACTAATGGTAGGATAGGTGGGTGCAACATTGTATTTACTCCTATAATAAAAGTAACACCTCAATATAAAATTTAATTATAATCACATTGTTAAAGGGATAGTCCACTTGAACATTTTTATTGTTTAAAAAGATAAAAACTTTATTACCTATTCTCCAGTTTTGCATAACCAACACTGTTTGTTTATTAGGGTTGCACCGATACCATTTTTTTATGACTGAGTACAAGTACCGATACTTGTTTTCAAATACTCGCCGATACCAATTACCGATACTTTTTTTTATGTCATGTGACAGTTTACCAAGCACAATACAGACTAATTATTTAAGATTCCTTCTTTATAATTATAAAGGACTGTAATTCAAAAGACATTATGAAATAATAAAAAAGTTCACTGAACATGTTTATAAATAAAAAATATTACAATAAAATATTAAATTTAAAGGGGTGATGCAATTGGGTTGTAGGGCTGTTATATAACATCAATCTGACATTTGTATGGAGGTTCGACTCTAAGTTGAACAGTCTTTCACTTTCCACACTACTGCATGGGGCAGAAAGATATTTTTGGGCCATTTTAGCCAGAGCTGGAAATCTGTTTATTAACTGCCCAGTAGTTCAGGGGTTTGTCTGAACGAGGTACAGTGATCTCTACTACAATAATACAAATAACAGCAATTTGTATTGGCAGAACAGTAGTAAACAATTTTTAGTTTAGTCTCCACTCCAGTTTAAAATGAAATGGGAACATGCAGTTTGAAAAAACGCCACCAGATAGCATATGGGTAGGAAGTGGAGGTATCGGTTTAAGTATCGGTGCATTTGCACGAGTACAAGTACTCATGCAAATACTTGGTATCGGTACCGATACTAGTATCGGTGCATCCCTATTGTTTATATTAATACACTTCCTACCTCAGTGATTACCTTGTATCTAAGCCTCTGCAGACTGCCCCCTTATCTTTTAACAGACTTGCATTTTAGCCAATTGGTGATGACTCCTAAATAACTCCACCGGAGTAAGCAAAATGTTATCTATATTACGCACATGAACTAGCAGTGTCTAACTGTAAAAAACTGTCAAAATGCACTGAGATAAGCGGCATCCTTCAAGGGCTTAGAAATTATATCAGCCTACTTAGGTTTCGATTTAACAAAGTATACGAAGAAAACCAATCAAATTTGATGATAAAAAGTAAATTGGAAAGTTGTTTAAAATTGCAAGCACTTTCTGAATCATAAGTTTTTTTAATATTGAGTTGACTGTTCCTTTAATTATACACGGCATAGGAAATTTGTTTTTCATTTAACTTTATATAACTGAAATGTATATGTTTAAATATCTAATAAGCAGTGTGGAATCTGCTTTTTTTAAAAACAAATTAAACATGATTTTTTTTTCTTTCTTATGCTCATTGGAATTGACAGCCACAAAAAAAATAGGTGGTGTGATGTGGCCCTTGGACTGTAGTCTGTGCGGTCCTGATCTGGATGACAAGGGAGTGTCAAGAAAATTGTAATACTACTCTACATCAAGGCTCCCTAGGGATCATCTGCTTATTTATTTCTTTATCGATTTAAAAAAAAACAAAAAACATAAAAACAAACTATATGAGTGATCTTCATTCTACACCCAATTTTATAGCTCCCTAGCATAAAGATATATAAGCGCTCTACCAAGAACCAACAGCTCAGTAGTCTGTTCTATGGTGTTACTGCCTAGCAGCAGAATCTTTTATCACAATTGTGCTTTTAACAGAGAAGCTCTTACTGAAGTATTTCAGTCTGATCCCACCTAGCAAAGTCAGCCCAGTTCTGGAATGCCAGGCATTTCTCCTCTAAACAAGTAGCGTGGCAACCGGCAAACCCAGATGCTTTCCTCCTTCTGTGGACCTCTTCAGTGAGGTGCAGCCATATCCATTTAAGCACATTAAGCAAGGAGTCCATGACTGGTTTACCCCATAACCCTTAGGGAGACTTTCCCAGGATCATAATTCAAATGCATACAGAAAATGAGAAGCTCTACCAAGAATGAACAGCTCAGTAGCTTGTTCTATGGCGAGTTACCACCTAGGTGCAGCCTCTATTAGCCTTAAGGGTGATGGGGGAAACCAAATGTGAACCCTTGCCCAATGTGCTTAGAGATGTATGGCTGCACCTCACTGATAAGGGCCACAGAAGGCTGAAATAATCATCTAGGCTTACTATGTTCCTTGTTCAGAAGAGGCTTGTCTGGTATTTTGGGGCTGGACTGACATTATTAGGCAGGATCAGACTGACATACTTCAGGAAAGTGGTAACTTGTCATAGAACAAGCTAATAACCTGTTTTTTATTCCTGGTAGAGCGCTTCTCTTTCTGTATGCATTTGTATTAAATTGTTTACCTTTATTTGGAACTAGTTGGTAAGCCTGCAAAGAGGGCAGTCTGTGTTGTAAATACAAAAAAAATTTGAACTACAGAAAAAAATAAACACATTATCCAAAATAAAAACAATTCAACCTAATCCCTATGAAAATAAAAAAGCCCCTCCCCCAAAATAAAAACACCCCCTAATCTAATGCTAAACTACCAATAGCCCTTAAAAGGACTTTTTGTAAGGCATTGCTCTAAGTGAAACAGCTTTTTTGCAGTTACAAACAATTCTTAGTCCCCTCTAACAGTAAAACCCACCACCCACCAAACGCAACGCCTATAGAAATGCCCTTTTCAGGGCAATGGGTAGTTTAGGTTTTTTAGTGTTAGGTTTATTTTGGGGGGTTTGGCGGGTGGTGGGTTTTCCTGTTAGGGGGGGACTTATAATTTTTTGTAACTGTAAAAGAGCTGTTTAACTTAGGGCAATGCCCTGCAAAAAGCCCTTTTATGGGCTATTGGTAGTTAAGCATTAGATTAGGGGATGTTTTTATTTCGGTAGGGATTAGGTTTAATTTTTGAATTTTTGATAATTTGTTTTCTGTAATGTTAGACTTTTTTATTTTTTGTAACTTTAGTTTAATTTAAACTTCGTTTTTTAATTTTTAAAGTAATGTTAGTTTTTTTATTTTAATTGTAATTTTGTATTTTTAATTTTAGGTATTTGGGTTTAATTTATGGGTTGTTAGGTTAGGGGGCTTAGTAATTTAATTAGTTATTTGCGTTGTGGGTTTTGGTGGTTTAAGGGTTAATAGGGTAATTAGGTTTATTGCGATATGGGGGTTAATAAGGTAATTAGGTTTATTGCGATGTGGAGGGATGACGGTTAAGGGATTAATATGTTAGGTTATTTGCAGATTAGGGGTTAATTACTTTATTATTTTGCGATGTGGGGGATTGCGGTTTAGGTGTTAATACTTTGTGTGGGAGGTTAGGTTATTTTTTGTTATACTTTGTGCGGACGGTGTGTGTTTTTTTTTTTTTTTTTTTTTTTTTTTTTTTTTTGTTATGCTCAGTTTGCCTTCGCTGCATTTCTGTGGATTCTGAAAATGGCAGGGTGGTTAAAGAATCCACATTCTGTTGGCTGCCTAGTGCTGCCAACATTCCACGGACGCGTTACAAACGCGATTATAGTTTAGATTATTATTATTAGGTATTTGTAGAGCACCAACAGATTCCGCAGCGCTGTAAACATAGTCGGTGTACAGGATAGCTTTTGTAGGGGTCAAGTGGGTAGAGGGCCCTGCCGAGAGTTTCACTGTTGTAGTCGGCTCTTATGAAGCGATCTGTAAACAGCTGGGCCCATAGGCTTACAATCAAAGGGGTTCAAGGGGAAAGCAATGGCGTTAGGAAAGGTTAGTGTTGGTTGTATGCATCCCTGAATAGTAGAGTTTTTAGGGAGTGCTTGAAGCTATTAAATCTAGGGGAGAGTCTTATGGAGCGAGGCAAGGAATTCCACAAGATGGGGGCCAGTCTGGAGAAGTCCTGTAAACGTGAATGTGAGGAAGTAACAAGAGAGGAGGAAAGGAGATCCTGAGCTGATCGAAGGGGACGGGAGGGAGAGTATCTAGAGACAAGTTCTGAGATGTACAGGGGAGCAGTGCAGTTGAGAGCTTTATATGTCAGGGTGAGGATTTTATGTTTAATCCTAGTGGCAAGAGGAAGCCAGTGAAGGGAATGGCAGAGAGGTGCAGCAGATGAAAGGTGCAGCAGATGAAGAGCTACGAGTAAGGAAGATGAGCCTGGCAGAGGCATTCATAATGGATTTTAAAGGAGCTATGCGGCAGCTAGGTAGACCAGAGAGGACGGAATTGCAGTAGTCAAGACGGGAAAGGATGAGAGAGTGGAAATAAATCTTGGTTGTATCTTGTGTAAGGAAATGTCTAATTTTAGCAATGTTTTTAAGGTGCAAGCGGCAGGCTTTAGCCAAGGACTGGATGTGAGGAGTGAAGGAAAGATCTGAGTCAAGTGTGACCCCAAGACATCGGGCGAGCAGGGTAGGGGTAATGATGGAATTATCAACAGTTATAGAAATTTTGGGGGTGGAGACATTGGAAGAAGGGGGAAAAATAAGGAGTTCAGTTTTGGAGAGATTTAGCTTAAGGTAGTGAGAGGACATCCAAGATGAGATGTGAGAAAGACAGTGACATGGGTTAGTAAGGAAGGAGGTAGGTCTGGTGCAGAGAGGTAGATTTGGGTGTCATTGGCATACAAATGGTATTGAAACCCATGGGACTTTATTAAGGAACCTAGTGACGACACGTAGATTGAGAAGAGAAGGGGACCAAGGACAGAGCCTTGAGGTACCCCAACAGAAAGTGGTAACTGGGCAGAGGATGCTCCGGTGAAGGCTACACTAAATGTACGGTTAGTCAGAGAGGAAGAGAACAACGAGAGAGCTGTGTCAGTTGCTGAATGATTGGAGGGTTTGGAGCAGAAGAGGGTGGTCAACAGTGTCAAAGGCTGCAGACAGGTCAAGGAGGATAAGCAGAGAGAAGTGGCCTTTGGATTTTGCTGTAAGTAGGTCATTGGTAACCTTGACAATAGATGTCTCTGTAGAGTGATGGGAATGAAATCCAGATTGCAGTGGGTCAAGAAGAGAGTTTAGTGTAAGGAAATGGGATAGACGAGCGTAAACTAGCTTTTCGAGGAGCTTTGAGGCAAGAGGGAGTAGGGAAATAGGGCGGTAATTGGAAGGGGAGGTTGGATCAAGGGAAGGTTTTTTGAGGATAGGTGCGACCAGTGCATATTTTAGAGATGAGGGAAATATACCAGTGCTGAGGGAGAGGTTGAAAATGTGTGTGAGTATGGGGGTGAAGGTAGAAGAGAGGGAGGGGAGTAGCTGTGAGGGGATGGGGTCGAGGGGACAGGTAGTGAGGTGGGAGGACAGTATAAGGGCAGAAACTTAATCCTAATTAACAGGGGCAAAAGAGCTGCATTTTTGGATATTTGGGTTTTGGGTGATAGTGAGCTTTTGAGGGGGTGGGAGATTGGAAGTATGTTGAGAGCTAATATCACTTCTGATGGAGTCAATTTTGTTGTTGAAGTGGCTTGAAAAATCTTGAGCTGAGAGAGGTTGTGATAGGAGGTGGGGTGGGCGGAGAAGAGTGTTGAATGTGTTGAACAGACGTTTAGGGTTAGAGGAAAGAGTAGAGATGAGATTAGAAAAGTATTGTAGGAGTAGTAGGAGTTCAGGATGAACTTGTAGTGAAGAAAGTCAGCAGAACTCCGAGATTTCCTCCAATGTCGCTCAGCAGTACGGGAGCATCTGCGTAGGTATTGTGTCAGAGGAGTATGCCAGGGCTGAGGATGAGAGTGTGGTTTCTGAGCTAAGGTTGGAGGGGCCAGAGTGTCAATAACCGATGTAAGGATGGAATTATACTGGCAGATGGATTGGTCAGGGCAGGAAAAGGAGGTGATGGATGAGAGAAGAGGTTTGAGAGAGCTAGCGAGCTGATGCAGATCTAGTGACTTAGTGCTTCTGTGAAGTTTGGTGTGAGGGGTATAGGGAGGGGGAGTTGTAGGTAGGGAAGTGATGTTGCAAGTTAGGAGATGATGGTCAGAGAGAGGAAAAGGGGAGTTTGTTAAATTTTAAAGAGTGCATCGATAGGTGAAAATCAGATCAAGGGAATGACCATCTTTGTGAGTGGGAGAGTCAGTCCATCGTGACAGGCCGAAAGAGGAAGTCAGTTGAAGAAGTTGTATTGCAGAGGAGGCATTGGGATTGTCAAGAGGGATGTTAAGTCGCCAAGAATGAGGGAAGGGGTGTCTGAGGAAAGGAAATAAGGAAGCCAGGCAGCAAAGTGATATAGATAGCTGATTTTGCCAGTTGAAACCACCACCTTTACTGAAAATGTAAATACTGCAGTGCTGGCTATAGTAAAGCTACAGACACATTGGTAGAGAGAGCCTAGTACATGTTCAAAGGTATTCCTGAGCTGGTTTTAAATACAATGAACTAGTTTAATCTGTGTGCT